>NW_027620057.1:0-19881 GCF_964187855.1 Myxine glutinosa
ACAACTTTTCGCACTTGTGTTAGTGTTGAAAAGCCACTTTTCGCACTTGTGTTAGTGTTGAAAAACCACTTTTCGCACTTGTGTTAGTGTTGAAAAACCACTTTTCGCACTTGTGTTGGTGCAGGAAACCACTTTTGCACTTGTATTAGTGTGGAAAAAACCTTTTTTGCACTTGTGATAGTGTTGAAAAACCACTTTTCGCACTTGTGTTAGTGTTGAAAAACCACTTTTCGCACTTGTGTTAGTGTTGAAAAACCACTTTTCGCACTTGTGTTAGTGTTGAAAAACCACTTTTCGCACTTGTGTTGGTGAAGGAAACCACTTTTGCACTTGTATTAGTGAGGAAAAAACACTTTTCGCACTTGTGTTAGTGTTGAAAAACCACTTTTCGCACTTCTGTTAGTGTTGAAAAACCACTTTTCACACTTGTGTTGGTGCAGGAAACCACTTTTGCACTTGTATTAGTGTGGAAAAAAACACTTTTTGCACTTGTGATAGTGTTGAAAAACCACTTTTCGCACTTGTGTTAGTGTTGAAAAACCACTTTTCGCACTTGTGTTGGTGCAGGAAACCACTTTTGCACTTGTATTAGTGTGGAAAAACCACTTTTCGCACTTGTGTTAGTGTTGAAAAACCACTTTTCGCACTTGTGTTAGTGTTGAAAAACCACTTTTCGCACTTGTGTTGGTGCAGGAAACCACTTTTGCACTTGTATTAGTGTGGAAAAACCACTTTTTGCACTCGTGTTAGTGTTGAAAAACCACTTTTCGCACTTGTGTTAGTGTTGAAAAACCACTTTTCGCACTTGTGTTAGTGTTGAAAAACCACTTTTGGCACTTGTGTTGGTGCAGAAAACCACTTTTGCACTTGTATTAGTGTGGAAAAAACACTTTTTGCATTTGTGATAGTGTTGAAAAACCACTTTTCGCACTTGTGTTAGTGTTGAAAAACCACTTTTTGCACTTGTGTTGGTGCAGGAAACCACTTTTGCACTTGTATTAGTGTGGAAAAACCACTTTTCGCACTTGTGTTAGTGTTGAAAAACCACTTTTTGCACTTGTGTTGGTGCAGGAAACCACTTTTGCACTTGTATTAGTGTGGAAAAAACACTTTTTGCATTTGTGATAGTGTTGAAAAACCACTTTTCGCACTTGTGTTAGTGTTGAAAAACCACTTTTTGCACTTGTGTTGGTGCAGGAAACCACTTTTGCACTTGTGTTAGTGTTGAAAAACCACTTTTCGCACTTGTGTTAGTGTTGAAAAACCACTTTTCGCACTTGTGTTAGTGTTGAAAAACCACTTTTCGCACTTGTGTTGGGGCAGGAAACCACTTTTGCACTTGTATTAGTGTGGAAAAACCACTTTTCGCACTTGTGTTAGTGTTGAAAAACCACTTTTCGCACTTGTGTTAGTGTTGAAAAACCACTTTTCGCACTTGTGTTGGTGCAGGAAACCACTTTTGCACTTGTATTATTGTGGAAAAACCACTTTTCGCACTTGTGTTAGTGTTGAAAAACCACTTTTTGCACTTGTGTTGGTGCAGGAAACCACTTTTGCACTTGTATTAGTGTTGAAAAACCACTTTTCGCACTTGTGTTAGTGTTGAAAAACCACTTTTTGCACTTGTGTTGGTGCAGGAAACCACTTTTGCACTTGTATTAGTGTGGAAAAAACACTTTTTGCATTTGTGATAGTGTTGAAAAACCACTTTTCGCACTTGTGTTAGTGTTGAAAAACCACTTTTTGCACTTGTGTTGGTGCAGGAAACCACTTTTGCACTTGTGTTAGTGTTGAAAAACCACTTTTCGCACTTGTGTTAGTGTTGAAAAACCACTTTTCGCACTTGTGTTAGTGTTGAAAAACCACTTTTCGCACTTGTGTTGGGGCAGGAAACCACTTTTGCACTTGTATTAGTGTGGAAAAACCACTTTTCGCACTTGTGTTAGTGTTGAAAAACCACTTTTCGCACTTGTGTTAGTGTTGAAAAACCACTTTTCGCACTTGTTTGATCAACACTAACACAAGTGCGAAAAGTGGTTTTTCAACACTATCACAAGTGCAGGAAACCACTTTTGCACTTGTATTAGTGTGGAAAAAACCTTTTTTGCACTTGTGATAGTGTTGAAAAACCACTTTTCGCACTTGTGTTAGTGTTGAAAAACCACTTTTCGCACTTGTGTTAGTGTTGAAAAATCACTTTTCGCACTTGTGTTAGTGTTGAAAAACCACTTTTCGCACTTGTGTTGGTGCAGGAAACCACTTTTGCACTTGTATTAGTGTGGAAAAAACACTTCGCACTTGTGTTAGTGTTGAAAAACCACTTTTCGCACTTGTGTTAGTGTTGAAAAACCACTTTTCGCACTTGTGTTGGTGCAGGAAACCACTTTTGCACTTGTATTAGTGTGGAAAAACCACTTTTCGCACTTGTGTTAGTGTTGAAAAACCACTTTTCGCACTTGTGTTAGTGTTGAAAAACCACTTTTCGCACTTGTGTTGGTGCAGGAAACCACTTTTGCACTTGTATTAGTGTGGAAAAACCACTTTTCGCACTTGTGTTAGTGTTGAAAAACCACTTTTCGCACTTGTGTTAGTGTTGAAAAACCACTTTTCGCACTTGTGTTAGTGTTGAAAAACCACTTTTCACACTTGTGTTGGTGCAGGAAACCACTTTTGCACTTGTAATAGTGTGGAAAAAACACTTTTTGCACTTGTGATAGTGTTGGAAAACCACTTTTCGCACTTGTGTTAGTGTTGAAAAACCACTTTTCGCACTTGTGTTGGTGCAGGAAACCACTTTTGCACTTGTATTAGTGTGGAAAAACCACTTTTCGCACTTGTGTTAATGTTGAAAAACCACTTTTCGCACTTGTGTTGGTGCAGGAAACCACTTTTGCACTTGTATTCGTGTGGAAAAACCACTTTTCGCACTTGTGTTAGTGTTGAAAAACCACATTTCGCACTTGTGTTAGTGTTGAAAAACCACTTTTCGCACTTGTGTTAGTGTTGAAAAACCACTTTTCGCACTTGTGTTGGTGCAGGAAACCACTTTTGCACTTGTGTTGGTGCAGGAAACCACATTTGCAATTGTATTAGTGTGGAAAAAACACTTTTTGCACTTGTGATAGTGTTGAAAAACCACTTTTCGCACTTGTGTTAGTGTTGAAAAACCACTTTTTGCACTTGTGTTGGTGCAGGAAACCACTTTTGCACTTGTATTAGTGTGGAAAACCACTTTTCGCACTTGTGTTAGTGTTGAAAAACCACTTTTCGCACTTGTGTTAGTGTTGAAAAACCACTTTTCGCACTTGTGTTGGTGCAGGAAACCAGTTTTGCACTTGTATTAGTGTGGAAAAACCACTTTTCGCACTTGTGTTAGTGTTGAAAAACCACTTTTCGCACTTGTGTTAGTGTTGAAAAACCACTTTTCGCACTTGTGTTAGTGTTGAAAAACCACTTTTCGCACTTGTGTTGGTGCAGGAAACCACTTTTGCACTTGTATTAGTGTGGAAAAACCACTTTTCGCACTTGTGTTAGTGTTGAAAAACCACTTTTCGCACTTGTGTTAGTGTTGAAAAACCACTTTTCGCACTTGTGTTAGTGTTGAAAAACCACTTTTCGCACTTGTGTTGGTGCAGGAAACCACTTTTGCACTTGTATTAGTGTGGAAAAAACACTTTTTGCACTTGTGATAGTGTTGAAAAACCACTTTTCGCACTTGTGTTAGTGTTGAAAAACCACTTTTCGCACTTGTGTTGGTGCAGGAAACCACTTTTGCACTTGTATTAGTGTGGAAAAACAACTTTTCGCACTTGTGTTAGTGTTGAAAAGCCACTTTTCGCACTTGTGTTAGTGTTGAAAAACCACTTTTCGCACTTGTGTTAGTGTTGAAAAACCACTTTTCGCACTTGTGTTGGTGCAGGAAACCACTTTTGCACTTGTATTAGTGTGGAAAAAACCTTTTTTGCACTTGTGATAGTGTTGAAAAACCACTTTTCGCACTTGTGTTAGTGTTGAAAAACCACTTTTCGCACTTGTGTTAGTGTTGAAAAACCACTTTTCGCACTTGTGTTAGTGTTGAAAAACCACTTTTCGCACTTGTGTTGGTGAAGGAAACCACTTTTGCACTTGTATTAGTGTGGAAAAACCACTTTTCGCACTTGTGTTAATGTTGAAAAACCACTTTTTGCACTTGTGTTGGTGCAGGAAACCACTTTTGCACTTGTATTAGTGTTGAAAAACCACTTTTCGCACTTGTGTTAGTGTTGAAAAACCACTTTTCGCACTTGTGTTAGTGTTGAAAAACCACTTTTCGCACTTGTGTTAGTGTTGAAAAACCACTTTTCGCACTTGTGTTAGTGTTGAAAAACAACTTTTCGCACTTGTGTTGGTGCAGGAAACCACTTTTGCACTTGTATTAGTGTGGAAAAAACACTTTTTGCACTTGTGATAGTGTTGAAAAACCACTTTTCGCACTTGTGTTAGTGTTGAAAAACCACTTTTCGCACTTGTGTTAGTGTTGAAAAACCACTTTTCGCACTTGTGTTGGTGCAGGAAACCACTTTTGCACTTGTATTAGTGTGGAAAAACCACTTTTCGCACTTGTGTTAGTGTTGAAAAACCACTTTTCGCACTTGTGTTGGTGCAGG
The DNA here is from genome assembly GCF_964187855.1 of Myxine glutinosa. NCBI lineage: Eukaryota > Metazoa > Chordata > Myxini > Myxiniformes > Myxinidae > Myxine > Myxine glutinosa. The sequence goes on from NW_027620057.1 coordinate 4,647, forward strand.
AAACCACTTTTGCACTTGTATTAGTGTGGAAAAACCACTTTTCGCACTTGTGTTAGTGTTGGAAAAACCACTTTTCGCACTTGTGTTAGTGTTGAAAAACCACTTTTCGCACTTGTGTTGGTGCAGGAAACCACTTTTGCACTTGTATTAGTGTGGAAAAACCACTTTTCGCACTTGTGTTAGTGTTGAAAAACCACTTTTCGCACTTGTGTTAGTGTTGAAAAACCACTTTTCGCACTTGTGTTAGTGTTGAAAAACCACTTTTCGCACTTGTGTTGGTGCAGGAAACCACTTTTGCACTTGTATTAGTGTGGAAAAAACACTTTTTGCACTTGTGATAGTGTTGAAAAACCACTTTTCGCACTTGTGTTAGTGTTGAAAAACCACTTTTCGCACTTGTGTTGGTGCAGGAAACCACTTTTGCACTTGTATTAGTGTGGAAAAACAACTTTTCGCACTTGTGTTAGTGTTGAAAAGCCACTTTTCGCACTTGTGTTAGTGTTGAAAAACCACTTTTCGCACTTGTGTTAGTGTTGAAAAACCACTTTTCGCACTTGTGTTGGTGCAGGAAACCACTTTTGCACTTGTATTAGTGTGGAAAAAACCTTTTTTGCACTTGTGATAGTGTTGAAAAACCACTTTTCGCACTTGTGTTAGTGTTGAAAAACCACTTTTCGCACTTGTGTTAGTGTTGAAAAACCACTTTTCGCACTTGTGTTAGTGTTGAAAAACCACTTTTCGCACTTGTGTTGGTGAAGGAAACCACTTTTGCACTTGTATTAGTGTGGAAAAAACACTTTTCGCACTTGTGTTAGTGTTGAAAAACCACTTTTCGCACTTCTGTTAGTGTTGAAAAACCACTTTTCACACTTGTGTTGGTGCAGGAAACCACTTTTGCACTTGTATTAGTGTGGAAAAAAACACTTTTTGCACTTGTGATAGTGTTGAAAAACCACTTTTCGCACTTGTGTTAGTGTTGAAAAACCACTTTTCGCACTTGTGTTGGTGCAGGAAACCACTTTTGCACTTGTATTAGTGTGGAAAAACCACTTTTCGCACTTGTGTTAGTGTTGAAAAACCACTTTTCGCACTTGTGTTAGTGTTGAAAAACCACTTTTCGCACTTGTGTTGGTGCAGGAAACCACTTTTGCACTTGTATTAGTGTGGAAAAACCACTTTTTGCACTCGTGTTAGTGTTGAAAAACCACTTTTCGCACTTGTGTTAGTGTTGAAAAACCACTTTTCGCACTTGTGTTAGTGTTGAAAAACCACTTTTGGCACTTGTGTTGGTGCAGAAAACCACTTTTGCACTTGTATTAGTGTGGAAAAAACAGTTTTTGCATTTGTGATAGTGTTGAAAAACCACTTTTCGCACTTGTGTTAGTGTTGAAAAACCACTTTTTGCACTTGTGTTGGTGCAGGAAACCACTTTTGCACTTGTATTAGTGTGGAAAAACCACTTTTCGCACTTGTGTTAGTGTTGAAAAACCACTTTTTGCACTTGTGTTGGTGCAGGAAACCACTTTTGCACTTGTATTAGTGTGGAAAAAACACTTTTTGCATTTGTGATAGTGTTGAAAAACCACTTTTCGCACTTGTGTTAGTGTTGAAAAACCACTTTTTGCACTTGTGTTGGTGCAGGAAACCACTTTTGCACTTGTGTTAGTGTTGAAAAACCACTTTTCGCACTTGTGTTAGTGTTGAAAAACCACTTTTCGCACTTGTGTTAGTGTTGAAAAACCACTTTTCGCACTTGTGTTGGGGCAGGAAACCACTTTTGCACTTGTATTAGTGTGGAAAAACCACTTTTCGCACTTGTGTTAGTGTTGAAAAACCACTTTTCGCACTTGTGTTAGTGTTGAAAAACCACTTTTCGCACTTGTGTTGGTGCAGGAAACCACTTTTGCACTTGTATTATTGTGGAAAAACCACTTTTCGCACTTGTGTTAGTGTTGGAAAAACCACTTTTCGCACTTGTGTTAGTGTTGAAAAACCACTTTTCGCACTTGTGTTGGTGCAGGAAACCACTTTTGCACTTGTATTAGTGTGGAAAAACCACTTTTCGCACTTGTGTTAGTGTTGAAAAACCACTTTTCGCACTTGTGTTAGTGTTGAAAAACCACTTTTCGCACTTGTGTTAGTGTTGAAAAACCACTTTTCGCACTTGCGTTGGTGCAGGAAACCACTTTTGCACTTGTATTAGTGTGGAAAAAACACTTTTTGCACTTGTGATAGTGTTGAAAAACCACTTTTCGCACTTGTGTTAGTGTTGAAAACCCACTTTTCGCACTTGTGTTGGTGCAGGAAACCACTTTTGCACTTGTATTAGTGTGGAAAAACCACTTTTCGCACTTGTGTTAGTGTTGAAAAACCACTTTTCGCACTTGTGTTAGTGTTGAAAAACCACTTTTCGCACTTGTGTTAGTGTTGAAAAACCACTTTTCGCACTTGTGTTAGTGTTGAAAAACCACTTTTCGCACTTGTGTTGGTGCAGGAAACCACTTTTGCACTTGTATTAGTGTGGAAAAAACCTTTTTTGCACTTGTGATAGTGTTGAAAAACCACTTTTCGCACTTGTGTTAGTGTTGAAAAACCACTTTTCGCACTTGTGTTAGTGTTGAAAAATCACTTTTCGCACTTGTGTTAGTGTTGAAAAACCACTTTTCGCACTTGTGTTGGTGCAGGAAACCACTTTTGCACTTGTATTAGTGTGGAAAAAACACTTTTCGCACTTGTGTTAGTGTTGAAAAACCACTTTTCGCACTTGTGTTAGTGTTGAAAAACCACTTTTCGCACTTGTGTTGGTGCAGGAAACCACTTTTGCACTTGTATTAGTGTGGAAAAACCACTTTTCGCACTTGTGTTAGTGTTGAAAAACCACTTTTCGCACTTGTGTTAGTGTTGAAAAACCACTTTTCGCACTTGTGTTGGTGCAGGAAACCACTTTTGCACTTGTATTAGTGTGGAAAAACAACTTTTCGCACTTGTGTTAGTGTTGAAAAGCCACTTTTCGCACTTGTGTTAGTGTTGAAAAACCACTTTTCGCACTTGTGTTAGTGTTGAAAAACCACTTTTCGCACTTGTGTTGGTGCAGGAAACCACTTTTGCACTTGTATTAGTGTGGAAAAAACCTTTTTTGCACTTGTGATAGTGTTGAAAAACCACTTTTCGCACTTGTGTTAGTGTTGAAAAACCACTTTTCGCACTTGTGTTAGTGTTGAAAAACCACTTTTCGCACTTGTGTTAGTGTTGAAAAACCACTTTTCGCACTTGTGTTGGTGAAGGAAACCACTTTTGCACTTGTATTAGTGTGGAAAAACCACTTTTCGCACTTGTGTTAATGTTGAAAAACCACTTTTTGCACTTGTGTTGGTGCAGGAAACCACTTTTGCACTTGTATTAGTGTTGAAAAACCACTTTTCGCACTTGTGTTAGTGTTGAAAAACCACTTTTCGCACTTGTGTTAGTGTTGAAAAACCACTTTTCGCACTTGTGTTAGTGTTGAAAAACCACTTTTCGCACTTGTGTTAGTGTTGAAAAACCACTTTTCGCACTTGTGTTGGTGCAGGAAACCACTTTTGCACTTGTATTAGTGTGGAAAAAACACTTTTTGCACTTGTGATAGTGTTGAAAAACCACTTTTCGCACTTGTGTTAGTGTTGAAAAACCACTTTTCGCACTTGTGTTAGTGTTGAAAAACCACTTTTCGCACTTGTGTTGGTGCAGGAAACCACTTTTGCACTTGTATTAGTGTGGAAAAACCACTTTTCGCACTTGTGTTAGTGTTGAAAAACCACTTTTCGCACTTGTGTTGGTGCAGGAAACCACTTTTGCACTTGTATTAGTGTGGAAAAACCACTTTTCGCACTTGTGTTAGTGTTGGAAAAACCACTTTTCGCACTTGTGTTAGTGTTGAAAAACCACTTTTCGCACTTGTGTTGGTGCAGGAAACCACTTTTGCACTTGTATTAGTGTGGAAAAACCACTTTTCGCACTTGTGTTAGTGTTGAAAAACCACTTTTCGCACTTGTGTTAGTGTTGAAAAACCACTTTTCGCACTTGTGTTAGTGTTGAAAAACCACTTTTCGCACTTGTGTTGGTGCAGGAAACCACTTTTGCACTTGTATTAGTGTGGAAAAAACACTTTTTGCACTTGTGATAGTGTTGAAAAACCACTTTTCGCACTTGTGTTAGTGTTGAAAAACCACTTTTCGCACTTGTGTTGGTGCAGGAAACCACTTTTGCACTTGTATTAGTGTGGAAAAACAACTTTTCGCACTTGTGTTAGTGTTGAAAAGCCACTTTTCGCACTTGTGTTAGTGTTGAAAAACCACTTTTCGCACTTGTGTTAGTGTTGAAAAACCACTTTTCGCACTTGTGTTGGTGCAGGAAACCACTTTTGCACTTGTATTAGTGTGGAAAAAACCTTTTTTGCACTTGTGATAGTGTTGAAAAACCACTTTTCGCACTTGTGTTAGTGTTGAAAAACCACTTTTCGCACTTGTGTTAGTGTTGAAAAACCACTTTTCGCACTTGTGTTAGTGTTGAAAAACCACTTTTCGCACTTGTGTTGGTGAAGGAAACCACTTTTGCACTTGTATTAGTGTGGAAAAAACACTTTTCGCACTTGTGTTAGTGTTGAAAAACCACTTTTCGCACTTCTGTTAGTGTTGAAAAACCACTTTTCACACTTGTGTTGGTGCAGGAAACCACTTTTGCACTTGTATTAGTGTGGAAAAAAACACTTTTTGCACTTGTGATAGTGTTGAAAAACCACTTTTCGCACTTGTGTTAGTGTTGAAAAACCACTTTTCGCACTTGTGTTGGTGCAGGAAACCACTTTTGCACTTGTATTAGTGTGGAAAAACCACTTTTCGCACTTGTGTTAGTGTTGAAAAACCACTTTTCGCACTTGTGTTAGTGTTGAAAAACCACTTTTCGCACTTGTGTTGGTGCAGGAAACCACTTTTGCACTTGTATTAGTGTGGAAAAACCACTTTTTGCACTCGTGTTAGTGTTGAAAAACCACTTTTCGCACTTGTGTTAGTGTTGAAAAACCACTTTTCGCACTTGTGTTAGTGTTGAAAAACCACTTTTGGCACTTGTGTTGGTGCAGAAAACCACTTTTGCACTTGTATTAGTGTGGAAAAAACACTTTTTGCATTTGTGATAGTGTTGAAAAACCACTTTTCGCACTTGTGTTAGTGTTGAAAAACCACTTTTTGCACTTGTGTTGGTGCAGGAAACCACTTTTGCACTTGTATTAGTGTGGAAAAACCACTTTTCGCACTTGTGTTAGTGTTGAAAAACCACTTTTTGCACTTGTGTTGGTGCAGGAAACCACTTTTGCACTTGTATTAGTGTGGAAAAAACACTTTTTGCATTTGTGATAGTGTTGAAAAACCACTTTTCGCACTTGTGTTAGTGTTGAAAAACCACTTTTTGCACTTGTGTTGGTGCAGGAAACCACTTTTGCACTTGTGTTAGTGTTGAAAAACCACTTTTCGCACTTGTGTTAGTGTTGAAAAACCACTTTTCGCACTTGTGTTAGTGTTGAAAAACCACTTTTCGCACTTGTGTTGGGGCAGGAAACCACTTTTGCACTTGTATTAGTGTGGAAAAACCACTTTTCGCACTTGTGTTAGTGTTGAAAAACCACTTTTCGCACTTGTGTTAGTGTTGAAAAACCACTTTTCGCACTTGTGTTAGTGTTGAAAAACCACTTTTCGCACTTGTGTTGGTGCAGGAAACCAGTTTTGCACTTGTATTAGTGTGGAAAAACCACTTTTCGCACTTGTGTTAGTGTTGAAAAACCACTTTTTGCACTTGTGTTAGTGTTGAAAAACCACTTTTCGCACTTGTGTTAGTGTTGAAAAACCACATTTCGCACTTGTGTTGGTGCAGGAAACCACTTTTGCACTTGTATTAGTGTGGAAAAAACACTTTTTGCACTTGTGATAGTGTTGAAAAACCACTTTTCGCACTTGTGTTAGTCTTGAAAAACCACTTTTCGCACTTGTGTTGGTGCAGGAAACCACTTTTGCACTTGTATTAGTGTGGAAAAAACACTTTTTGCATTTGTGATAGTGTTGAAAAACCACTTTTCGCACTTGTGTTAGTGTTGAAAAACCACTTTTTGCACTTGTGTTGGTGCAGGAAACCACTTTTGCACTTGTATTAGTGTGGAAAAACCACTTTTCGCACTTGTGTTAGTGTTGAAAAACCACTTTTCGCACTTGTGTTAGTGTTGAAAAACCACTTTTCGCACTTGTGTTAGTGTTGAAAAACCACTTTTCGCACTTGTGTTAGTGTTGAAAAACCACTTTTCGCACTTGTGTTGGTGCAGGAAACCACTTTTGCACTTGTATTAGTGTGGAAAAAACACTTTTTGCACTTGTGATAGTGTTGAAAAACCACTTTTCGCACTTGTGTTAGTGTTGAAAAACCACTTTTCGCACTTGTGTTAGTGTTGAAAAACCACTTTTCGCACTTGTGTTGGTGCAGGAAACCACTTTTGCACTTGTATTAGTGTGGAAAAACCACTTTTCGCACTTGTGTTAGTGTTGAAAAACCACTTTTCGCACTTGTGTTAGTGTTGAAAAACCACTTTTCGCACTTGTGTTAGTGTTGGAAAAACCACTTTTCGCACTTGTGTTAGTGTTGAAAAACCACTTTTCACACTTGTGTTGGTGCAGGAAACCACTTTTGCACTTGTATTAGTGTGGAAAAACCACTTTTCGCACTTGTGTTAGTGTTGAAAAACCACTTTTCGCACTTGTGTTAGTGTTGAAAAACCACTTTTCGCACTTGTGTTAGTGTTGAAAAACCACTTTTCGCACTTGTGTTGGTGCAGGAAACCACTTTTGCACTTGTATTAGTGTGGAAAAAACACTTTTTGCACTTGTGATAGTGTTGAAAAACCACTTTTCGCACTTGTGTTAGTGTTGAAAAACCACTTTTCGCACTTGTGTTGGTGCAGGAAACCACTTTTGCACTTGTATTAGTGTGGAAAAACAACTTTTCGCACTTGTGTTAGTGTTGAAAAGCCACTTTTCGCACTTGTGTTAGTGTTGAAAAACCACTTTTCGCACTTGTGTTAGTGTTGAAAAACCACTTTTCGCACTTGTGTTGGTGCAGGAAACCACTTTTGCACTTGTATTAGTGTGGAAAAAACCTTTTTTGCACTTGTGATAGTGTTGAAAAACCACTTTTCGCACTTGTGTTAGTGTTGAAAAACCACTTTTCGCACTTGTGTTAGTGTTGAAAAACCACTTTTCGCACTTGTGTTAGTGTTGAAAAACCACTTTTCGCACTTGTGTTGGTGAAGGAAACCACTTTTGCACTTGTATTAGTGTGGAAAAAACACTTTTCGCACTTGTGTTAGTGTTGAAAAACCACTTTTCGCACTTCTGTTAGTGTTGAAAAACCACTTTTCGCACTTGTGTTGGTGCAGGAAACCACTTTTGCACTCGTATTAGTGTGGAAAAAAACACTTTTTGCACTTGTGATAGTGTTGAAAAACCACTTTTCGCACTTGTATTAGTGTTGAAAAACCACTTTTCGCACTTGTGTTGGTGCAGGAAACCACTTTTGCACTTGTATTAGTGTGGAAAAACCACTTTTCGCACTTGTGTTAGTGTTGAAAAACCACTTTTCGCACTTGTGTTAGTGTTGAAAAACCACTTTTCGCACTTGTGTTGGTGCAGGAAACCACTTTTGCACTTGTATTAGTGTGGAAAAACCACTTTTACGCACTCGTGTTAGTGTTGAAAAACCACTTTTCGCACTTGTGTTAGTGTTGAAAAACCACTTTTCGCACTTGTGTTAGTGTTGAAAAACCACTTTTGGCACTTGTGTTGGTGCAGAAAACCACTTTTGCACTTGTATTAGTGTGGAAAAAACACTTTTTGCATTTGTGATAGTGTTGAAAAACCACTTTTCGCACTTGTGTTAGTGTTGAAAAACCACTTTTTGCACTTGTGTTGGTGCAGGAAACCACTTTTGCACTTGTATTAGTGTTGAAAAACCACTTTTCGCACTTGTGTTAGTGTTGAAAAACCACTTTTTGCACTTGTGTTGGTGCAGGAAACCACTTTTGCACTTGTATTAGTGTGGAAAAAACACTTTTTGCATTTGTGATAGTGTTGAAAAACCACTTTTCGCACTTGTGTTAGTGTTGAAAAACCCACTTTTTGCACTTGTGTTGGTGCAGGAAACCACTTTTGCACTTGTGTTAGTGTTGAAAAACCACTTTTCGCACTTGTGTTAGTGTTGAAAAACCACTTTTCGCACTTGTGTTAGTGTTGAAAAACCACTTTTCGCACTTGTGTTGGGGCAGGAAACCACTTTTGCACTTGTATTAGTGTGGAAAAACCACTTTTCGCACTTGTGTTAGTGTTGAAAAACCACTTTTCGCACTTGTGTTAGTGTTGAAAAACCACTTTTCGCACTTGTGTTGGTGCAGGAAACCACTTTTGCACTTGTATTAGTGTGGAAAAACCACTTTTCGCACTTGTGTTAGTGTTGAAAAACCACTTTTCGCACTTGTGTTGGTGCAGGAAACCACTTTTGCACTTGTATTAGTGTGGAAAAACCACTTTTCGCACTTGTGTTAGTGTTGAAAAACCACTTTTCGCACTTGTGTTAGTGTTGAAAAACCACTTTTCGCACTTGTGTTAGTGTTGAAAAACCACTTTTCGCACTTGCGTTGGTGCAGGAAACCACTTTTGCACTTGTATTAGTGTGGAAAAAACACTTTTTGCACTTGTGATAGTGTTGAAAAACCACTTTTCGCACTTGTGTTAGTGTTGAAAACCCACTTTTCGCACTTGTGTTGGTGCAGGAAACCACTTTGCACTTGTATTAGTGTGGAAAAACCACTTTTCGCACTTGTGTTAGTGTTGAAAAACCACTTTTCGCACTTGTGTTAGTGTTGAAAAACCACTTTTCGCACTTGTGTTAGTGTTGAAAAACCACTTTTCGCACTTGTGTTAGTGTTGAAAAACCACTTTTCGCACTTGTGTTGGTGCAGGAAACCACTTTTGCACTTGTATTAGTGTGGAAAAAACCTTTTTTGCACTTGTGATAGTGTTGAAAAACCACTTTTCGCACTTGTGTTAGTGTTGAAAAACCACTTTTCGCACTTGTGTTAGTGTTGAAAAATCACTTTTCGCACTTGTGTTAGTGTTGAAAAACCACTTTTCGCACTTGTGTTGGTGCAGGAAACCACTTTTGCACTTGTATTAGTGTGGAAAAAACACTTTTCGCACTTGTGTTAGTGTTGAAAAACCACTTTTCGCACTTGTGTTAGTGTTGAAAAACCACTTTTCGCACTTGTGTTGGTGCAGGAAACCACTTTTGCACTTGTATTAGTGTGGAAAAACCACTTTTCGCACTTGTGTTAGTGTTGAAAAACCACTTTTCGCACTTGTGTTAGTGTTGAAAAACCACTTTTCGCACATGTGTTGGTGCAGGAAACCACTTTTGCACTTGTATTAGTGTGGAAAAACCACTTTTCGCACTTGTGTTAGTGTTGAAAAACCACTTTTCGCACTTGTGTTAGTGTTGAAAAACCACTTTTCGCACTTGTGTTAGTGTTGAAAAACCACTTTTCACACTTGCGTTGGTGCAGGAAACCACTTTTGCACTTGTAATAGTGTGGAAAAAACACTTTTTGCACTTGTGATAGTGTTGGAAAACCACTTTTCGCACTTGTGTTAGTGTTGAAAAACCACTTTTCGCACTTGTGTTGGTGCAGGAAACCACTTTTGCACTTGTATTAGTGTGGAAAAACCACTTTTCGCACTTGTGTTAATGTTGAAAAACCACTTTTCGCACTTGTGTTGGTGCAGGAAACCACTTTTGCACTTGTATTAGTGTGGAAAAACCACTTTTCGCACTTGTGTTAGTGTTGAAAAACCACATTTCGCACTTGTGTTAGTGTTGAAAAACCACTTTTCGCACTTGTGTTAGTGTTGAAAACCACTTTTCGCACTTGTGTTGGTGCAGGAAACCACTTTTGCACTTGTGTTGGTGCAGGAAACCACATTTGCACTTGTATTAGTGTGGAAAAAACACTTTTTGCACTTGTGTTAGTGTTGAAAAACCACTTTTCGCACTTGTGTTAGTGTTGAAAAACCACTTTTCGCACTTGTGTTGGGGCAGGAAACCACTTTTGCACTTGTATTAGTGTGGAAAAACCACTTTTCGCACTTGTGTTAGTGTTGAAAAACCACTTTTCGCACTTGTGTTAGTGTTGAAAAACCACTTTTCGCACTTGTGTTGGTGCAGGAAACCACTTTTGCACTTGTATTAGTGTGGAAAAACCACTTTTCGCACTTGTGTTAGTGTTGGAAAAACCACTTTTCGCACTTGTGTTAGTGTTGAAAAACCACTTTTCGCACTTGTGTTGGTGCAGGAAACCACTTTTGCACTTGTATTAGTGTGGAAAAACCACTTTTCGCACTTGTGTTAGTGTTGAAAAACCACTTTTCGCACTTGTGTTAGTGTTGAAAAACCACTTTTCGCACTTGTGTTAGTGTTGAAAAACCACTTTTCGCACTTGCGTTGGTGCAGGAAACCACTTTTGCACTTGTATTAGTGTGGAAAAAACACTTTTTGCACTTGTGATAGTGTTGAAAAACCACTTTTCGCACTTGTGTTAGTGTTGAAAACCCACTTTTCGCACTTGTGTTGGTGCAGGAAACCACTTTTGCACTTGTATTAGTGTGGAAAAACCACTTTTCGCACTTGTGTTAGTGTTGAAAAACCACTTTTCGCACTTGTGTTAGTGTTGAAAAACCACTTTTCGCACTTGTGTTAGTGTTGAAAAACCACTTTTCGCACTTGTGTTAGTGTTGAAAAACCACTTTTCGCACTTGTGTTGGTGCAGGAAACCACTTTTGCACTTGTATTAGTGTGGAAAAAACCTTTTTTGCACTTGTGATAGTGTTGAAAAACCACTTTTCGCACTTGTGTTAGTGTTGAAAAACACTTTTCGCACTTGTGTTAGTGTTGAAAAATCACTTTTTGCACTTGTGTTGGTGCAGGAAACCACTTTTGCACTTGTGTTAGTGTTGAAAAACCACTTTTCGCACTTGTGTTAGTGTTGAAAAACCACTTTTCGCACTTGTGTTAGTGTTGAAAAACCACTTTTCGCACTTGTGTTGGGGCAGGAAACCACTTTTGCACTTGTATTAGTGTGGAAAAACCACTTTTCGCACTTGTGTTAGTGTTGAAAAACCACTTTTCGCACTTGTGTTAGTGTTGAAAAACCACTTTTCGCACTTGTGTTAGTGTTGAAAAACCACTTTTCGCACTTGTGTTGGGGCAGGAAACCACTTTTGCACTTGTATTAGTGTGGAAAAACCACTTTTCGCACTTGTGTTAGTGTTGAAAAACCACTTTTCGCACTTGTGTTAGTGTGGAAAAACCACTTTTCGCACTTGTGTTAGTGTTGAAAAACCACTTTTCGCACTTGTGTTGGTGCAGGAAACCACTTTTGCACTTGTATTAGTGTGGAAAAACCACTTTTCGCACTTGTGTTAGTGTTGAAAAACCACTTTTCGCACTTGTGTTAGTGTTGAAAAACCACTTTTCGCACATGTGTTGGTGCAGGAAACCACTTTTGCACTTGTATTAGTGTGGAAAAACCACTTTTCGCACTTGTGTTAGTGTTGAAAAACCACTTTTCGCACTTGTGTTAGTGTTGAAAAACCACTTTTCGCACTTGTGTTAGTGTTGAAAAACCACTTTTCACACTTGCGTTGGTGCAGGAAACCACTTTTGCACTTGTAATAGTGTGGAAAAAACACTTTTTGCACTTGTGATAGTGTTGGAAAACCACTTTTCGCACTTGTGTTAGTGTTGAAAAACCACTTTTCGCACTTGTGTTGGTGCAGGAAACCACTTTTGCACTTGTATTAGTGTGGAAAAACCACTTTTCGCACTTGTGTTAATGTTGAAAAACCACTTTTCGCACTTGTGTTGGTGCAGGAAACCACTTTTGCACTTGTATTAGTGTGGAAAAACCACTTTTCGCACTTGTGTTAGTGTTGAAAAACCACATTTCGCACTTGTGTTAGTGTTGAAAAACCACTTTTCGCACTTGTGTTAGTGTTGAAAAACCACTTTTCGCACTTGTGTTGGTGCAGGAAACCACTTTTGCACTTGTGTTGGTGCAGGAAACCACATTTGCACTTGTATTAGTGTGGAAAAACACTTTTGCACTTGTGTTAGTGTTGAAAAACCACTTTTCGCACTTGTGTTAGTGTTGAAAAACCACTTTTCGCACTTGTGTTGGGGCAGGAAACCACTTTTGCACTTGTATTAGTGTGGAAAAACCACTTTTCGCACTTGTGTTAGTGTTGAAAAACCACTTTTCGCACTTGTGTTAGTGTTGAAAAACCACTTTTCGCACTTGTGTTGGTGCAGGAAACCACTTTTGCACTTGTATTAGTGTGGAAAAACCACTTTTCGCACTTGTGTTAGTGTTGGAAAAACCACTTTTCGCACTTGTGTTAGTGTTGAAAAACCACTTTTCGCACTTGTGTTGGTGCAGGAAACCACTTTTGCACTTGTATTAGTGTGGAAAAACCACTTTTCGCACTTGTGTTAGTGTTGAAAAACCACTTTTCGCACTTGTGTTAGTGTTGAAAAACCACTTTTCGCACTTGTGTTAGTGTTGAAAAACCACTTTTCGCACTTGCGTTGGTGCAGGAAACCACTTTTGCACTTGTATTAGTGTGGAAAAAACACTTTTTGCACTTGTGATAGTGTTGAAAAACCACTTTTCGCACTTGTGTTAGTGTTGAAAACCCACTTTTCGCACTTGTGTTGGTGCAGGAAACCACTTTTGCACTTGTATTAGTGTGGAAAAACCACTTTTCGCACTTGTGTTAGTGTTGAAAAACCACTTTTCGCACTTGTGTTAGTGTTGAAAAACCACTTTTCGCACTTGTGTTAGTGTTGAAAAACCACTTTTCGCACTTGTGTTAGTGTTGAAAAACCACTTTTCGCACTTGTGTTGGTGCAGGAAACCACTTTTGCACTTGTATTAGTGTGGAAAAAACCTTTTTGCACTTGTGATAGTGTTGAAAAACCACTTTTCGCACTTGTGTTAGTGTTGAAAAACACTTTTCGCACTTGTGTTAGTGTTGAAAAATCACTTTTTGCACTTGTGTTGGTGCAGGAAACCACTTTTGCACTTGTGTTAGTGTTGAAAAACACTTTTCGCACTTGTGTTAGTGTTGAAAAACCACTTTTCGCACTTGTGTTAGTGTTGAAAAACCACTTTTCGCACTTGTGTTGGTGCAGGAAACCACTTTTGCACTTGTATTAGTGTGGAAAAACCACTTTTCGCACTTGTGTTAGTGTTGAAAAACCACTTTTCGCACTTGTGTTAGTGTTGAAAAACCACTTTTCGCACTTGTGTTAGTGTTGAAAAACCACTTTTCGCACTTGTGTTGGGGCAGGAAACCACTTTTGCACTTGTATTAGTGTGGAAAAACCACTTTTCGCACTTGTGTTAGTGTTGAAAAACCACTTTTCGCACTTGTGTTAGTGTGGAAAAACCACTTTTCGCACTTGTGTTAGTGTTGAAAAACCACTTTTCGCACTTGTGTTGGTGCAGGAAACCACTTTTGCACTTGTATTAGTGTGGAAAAACCACTTTTCGCACTTGTGTTAGTGTTGAAAAACCACTTTTCGCACTTGTGTTAGTGTTGAAAAACCACTTTTCGCACTTGTGTTAGTGTTGAAAAACCACTTTTCGCACTTGCGTTGGTGCAGGAAACCACTTTTGCACTTGTATTAGTGTGGAAAAAACACTTTTTGCACTTGTGATAGTGTTGAAAAACCACTTTTCGCACTTGTGTTAGTGTTGAAAAACCACTTTTCGCACTTGTGTTGGTGCAGGAAACCACTTTTGCACTTGTATTAGTGTGGAAAAACCACTTTTCGCACTTGTGTTAGTGTTGAAAAACCACTTTTCGCACTTGTGTTAGTGTTGAAAAACCACTTTTCGCACTTGTGTTAGTGTTGAAAAACCACTTTTCGCACTTGTGTTAGTGTTGAAAAACCACTTTTCGCACTTGTGTTAGTGTTGAAAAACCACTTTTCGCACTTGTGTTGGGGCAGGAAACCACTTTTGCACTTGTATTAGTGTGGAAAAACCACTTTTCGCACTTGTGTTAGTGTTGAAAAACCACTTTTCGCACTTGTGTTAGTGTTGAAAAACCACTTTTCGCACTTGTGTTGGTGCAGGAAACCACTTTTGCACTTGTATTAGTGTGGAAAAACCACTTTTCGCACTTGTGTTAGTGTTGAAAAACCACTTTTCGCACTTGTGTTGGTGCAGGAAACCACTTTTGCACTTGTATTAGTGTGGAAAAACCACTTTTCGCACTTGTGTTAGTGTTGAAAAACCACTTTTCGCACTTGTGTTAGTGTTGAAAAACCACTTTTCGCACTTGTGTTAGTGTTGAAAAACCACTTTTCGCACTTGCGTTGGTGCAGGAAACCACTTTTGCACTTGTATTAGTGTGGAAAAAACACTTTTTGCACTTGTGATAGTGTTGAAAAACCACTTTTCGCACTTGTGTTAGTGTTGAAAACCACTTTTCGCACTTGTGTTGGTGCAGGAAACCACTTTTGCACTTGTATTAGTGTGGAAAAACCACTTTTCGCACTTGTGTTAGTGTTGAAAAACCACTTTTCGCACTTGTGTTAGTGTTGAAAAACCACTTTTCGCACTTGTGTTAGTGTTGAAAAACCACTTTTCGCACTTGTGTTAGTGTTGAAAAACCACTTTTCGCACTTGTGTTGGTGCAGGAAACCACTTTTGCACTTGTATTAGTGTGGAAAAACACTTTTGCACTTGTGATAGTGTTGAAAAACCACTTTTCGCACTTGTGTTAGTGTTGAAAAACCACTTTTCGCACTTGTGTTAGTGTTGAAAAACACTTTTCGCACTTGTGTTAGTGTTGAAAAACCACTTTTCGCACTTGTGTTGGTGCAGGAAACCACTTTTGCACTTGTATTAGTGTGGAAAAAACACTTTTCGCACTTGTGTTAGTGTTGAAAAACCACTTTTCGCACTTGTGTTAGTGTTGAAAAACCACTTTTCGCACTTGTGTTGGTGCAGGAAACCACTTTTGCACTTGTATTAGTGTGGAAAAACCACTTTTCGCACTTGTGTTAGTGTTGAAAAACCACTTTTCGCACTTGTGTTAGTGTT
>NW_027620058.1:0-19785 GCF_964187855.1 Myxine glutinosa
GCTTAATCATGCTAAAATGGCTTAATCGGGCTAAAATGGCTTAATCGGGCTAAAATGGCTTAATCGGGCTAAAATGGCTTAATCGCGCTAAAATGGCTTAATCTGGCTCAACTGGCTTAATCGGGCTAAAATGGCTTAATCGGGGTAAAATGGCTTAATCGGGCTAAAATGGCTAAAATGGCTTAATCGGGCTAAAATGGCTAAAATGGCTTAATCGGGCTAAAATGGCTTAATCAGGCTAAAATGGCTTAATCAGGCTAAAATGGCTTAATCGGGCTAAAATGGCTAAAATGGCTTAATCGGGCTAAAATGGCTTAATCAGGCTAAAATGGCTTAATCAGGCTAAAATGGCTTAATCGGGCTAAAATGGCTTAATCGTCTCAAATGGCTTAATCTGGCTCAACTGGCTTAATCGGGCTAAAATGGCTTAATCAGGCTAAAATGGCTTAATCAGGCTAAAATGGCTTAATCGGGCTAAAATGGCTTAATCAGGCTCAAATGGCTTAATCGGGCTAAAATGGCTTAATCCGTCTCAAATGGCTTAATCTGGCTCAACTGGCTTAATCGGGCTAAAATGGCTTAATCAGGCTAAAATGGCTTAATCAGGCTAAAATGGCTTAATCGGGCTAAAATGGCTAAAATGGCTTAATCGGGCTAAAATGGCTTAATCAGGCTAAAATGGCTTAATCGGGCTCAAATGGCTTAATCGGGCTAAAATGGCTTAATCCGTCTCAAATGGCTTAATCTGGCTCAACTGGCTTAATCGGGCTAAAATGGCTTAATCGGGCTAAAATGGCTTAATCAGGCTAAAATGGCTTAATCAGGCTAAAATGGCTTATTCGGGCAAAAATGGCCTAATCAGGCTAAAATGGCTTAATCGGGCTAAAATGGCTTAATCGGGCTAAAATGGCTTAATCGGGCAAAAATGGCCTAATCAGGCTAAAATGGCTTAATCGGGCTAAAATGGCTTAATCGGGCTAAAATGGCTTAATCGGGCTAAAATGGCTTAATCGGGCTAAAATGGCTTAATCGGGCTAAAATGGCTAAAATGGCTTAATCGGGCTAAAATGGCTTAATCAGGCTAAAATGGCTTAATCAGGCTAAAATGGCTTAATCATGCTAAAATGGCTTAATCGGGCTAAAATGGCTTAATCGGGCTAAAATGGCTTAATCGGGCTAAAATGGCTTAATCGCGCTAAAATGGCTTAATCTGGCTCAACTGGCTTAATCGGGCTAAAATGGCTTAATCGGGGTAAAATGGCTTAATCGGGCTAAAATGGCTAAAATGGCTTAATCGGGCTAAAATGGCTAAAATGGCTTAATCGGGCTAAAATGGCTTAATCAGGCTAAAATGGCTTAATCAGGCTAAAATGGCTTAATCGGGCTAAAATGGCTTAATCGGGCTCAAATGGCTTAATCGGGCTAAAATGGCTTAATCCGTCTCAAATGGCTTAATCTGGCTCAACTGGCTTAATCGGGCTAAAATGGCTTAATCGGGCTAAAATGGCTTAATCAGGCTAAAATGGCTTAATCAGGCTAAAATGGCTTATTCGGGCAAAAATGGCCTAATCAGGCTAAAAAAGCTTAATCGGGCTAAAATGGCTTAATCGGGCTAAAATGGCTTAATCGGGCTAAAATGGCTTAATCGGGCTAAAATGGCTTAATCGGGCTAAAATGGCTAAAATGGCTTAATCGGGCTAAAATGGCTTAATCAGGCTAAAATGGCTTAATCAGGCTAAAATGGCTTAATCGGGCTAAAATGGCTTAATCGGGCTAAAATGGCTTAATCGGGCTAAAATGGCTTAATCGGGCTAAAATGGTTTAATCGGGCTAAAATGGCTTAATCGGGCTAAAATGACTAAAATCGCTTAATCGGGCTAAAATGGCTTAATCCGGCTAAAATTGCTTAATCGGGCTAAAATGGCTTAATAGGGCTAAAATGGCTAAAATGGCTTAATCGGGCTAAAATGGCTTAATCAGGCTAAAATGGCTTAATCAGGCTAAAATGGCTTATTCAGTCTAAAATGGCTTAATCAGGCTAAAATGGCTTAATCGGGCTAAAATGGCTAAAATGGCTTAATCGGGCTAAAATGGCTTAATCGGGCTAAAATGGCTTAATCGGGCTAAAATGGCTTAATCGGGCTAAAATGACTAAAATCGCTTAATCCGGCTAAAATGGCTTAATCCGGCTAAAATGGCTTAATCGGGCTAAAATGGCTTAATA
This sequence comes from Myxine glutinosa, assembly GCF_964187855.1. Classification (NCBI taxonomy): domain Eukaryota; kingdom Metazoa; phylum Chordata; class Myxini; order Myxiniformes; family Myxinidae; genus Myxine; species Myxine glutinosa. Next base: position 2,225 of record NW_027620058.1, read on the forward strand.
GGGCTAAAATGGCTAAAATGGCTTAATCGGGCTAAAATGGCTTAATCAGGCTAAAATGGCTTAATCAGGCTAAAATGGCTTATTCGGGCAAAAATGGCTTAATCAGTCTAAAATGGCTTAATCAGGCTAAAATGGCTTAATCGGGCTAAAATGGCTAAAATGGCTTAATCCGTCTCAAATGGCTTAATCCGTCTCAAATGGCTTAATCGGGCTCAAATGGCTTAATCGGGCTCAAATGGCTTAATCGGGCTCAAATGGCTTAATCGGGCTAAAATGGCTTAATCTGGCTAAAATGGCCTAATCGGGCTCAAATGGCTTAATCGGGCTCAAATGGCTTAATCAGGCTAAAATGGCTTAATCGGCTTAAATGGCTTAATCTGGCTAAAATGGCTTAATCGCGCTAAAATGGCTTAATCTGGCAAAAATGGCTTAATCGGGCTAAAATGGCTTAATCAGGCTAAAATGGCTTATTCGGGCAAAAATGGCTTAATCGGGCTAAAATGGCTTAATCGGGCTAAAATGGCTTAATCGGGCTAAAATGGCTTAATCGGGCTAAAATGGCTTAATCGGGCTAAAATGGCTTAATCGGGCTAAAATGGCTTAATCGGGCTAAAATGGCTAAAATGGCTTAATCGGGCTAAAATGGCTTAATCAGGCTAAAATGGCTTAATCGGGCTAAAATGGCTTAATCGGGCTCAAATGGCTTAATCGGGCTCAAATGGCTTAATCGGGCTAAAATGGCTTAATCGGGCTAAAATGGCTTAATCGGGCTAAAATGGCTTAATCGGGCTAAAATGGCTAAAATGGCTTAATCGGGCTAAAATGGCTTAATCAGGCTAAAATGGCTTAATCAGGCTAAAACGGCTTATTCGGGCAAAAATGGCTTAATCAGGCTAAAATGGCTTAAGCAGGCTAAAATGGCTTAATCGGGCTAAAATGGCTTAATCAGGCTAAAATGGCTTAATCGGGCTAAAATGGCTTAATCGGGCTAAAATGGCTTAATCGGGCTAAAATGGCTTAATCGGGCAAAAATGGCCTAATCAGGCTAAAATGGCTTAATCGGGCTAAAATGGCTTAATCGGGCTAAAATGGCTTAATCGGGCTAAAATGGCTTAATCGGGCTAAAATGGCTTAATCGGGCTAAAATGGCTAAAATGGCTTAATCGGGCTAAAATGGCTTAATCAGGCTAAAATGGCTTAATCAGGCTAAAATGGCTTAATCATGCTAAAATGGCTTAATCGGGCTAAAATGGCTTAATCGGGCTAAAATGGCTTAATCGGGCTAAAATGGCTTAATCGCGCTAAAATGGCTTAATCTGGCTCAACTGGCTTAATCGGGCTAAAATGGCTTAATCGGGGTAAAATGGCTTAATCGGGCTAAAATGGCTAAAATGGCTTAATCGGGCTAAAATGGCTAAAATGGCTTAATCGGGCTAAAATGGCTTAATCAGGCTAAAATGGCTTAATCAGGCTAAAATGGCTTAATCGGGCTAAAATGGCTTAATCGGGCTCAAATGGCTTAATCGGGCTAAAATGGCTTAATCCGTCTCAAATGGCTTAATCTGGCTCAACTGGCTTAATCGGGCTAAAATGGCTTAATCGGGCTAAAATGGCTTAATCAGGCTAAAATGGCTTAATCAGGCTAAAATGGCTTATTCGGGCAAAAATGGCCTAATCAGGCTAAAAAAGCTTAATCGGGCTAAAATGGCTTAATCGGGCTAAAATGGCTTAATCGGGCTAAAATGGCTTAATCGGGCTAAAATGGCTTAATCGGGCTAAAATGGCTAAAATGGCTTAATCGGGCTAAAATGGCTTAATCAGGCTAAAATGGCTTAATCAGGCTAAAATGGCTTAATCGGGCTAAAATGGCTTAATCGGGCTAAAATGGCTTAATCGGGCTAAAATGGCTTAATCGGGCTAAAATGGTTTAATCGGGCTAAAATGGCTTAATCGGGCTAAAATGACTAAAATCGCTTAATCGGGCTAAAATGGCTTAATCCGGCTAAAATTGCTTAATCGGGCTAAAATGGCTTAATAGGGCTAAAATGGCTAAAATGGCTTAATCGGGCTAAAATGGCTTAATCAGGCTAAAATGGCTTAATCAGGCTAAAATGGCTTATTCAGTCTAAAATGGCTTAATCAGGCTAAAATGGCTTAATCGGGCTAAAATGGCTAAAATGGCTTAATCGGGCTAAAATGGCTTAATCGGGCTAAAATGGCTTAATCGGGCTAAAATGGCTTAATCGGGCTAAAATGACTAAAATCGCTTAATCCGGCTAAAATGGCTTAATCCGGCTAAAATGGCTTAATCGGGCTAAAATGGCTTAATAGGGCTAAAATGGCTAAAATGGCTTAATCGGGCTAAAATGGCTTAATCAGGCTAAAATGGCTTAATCAGGCTAAAATGGCTTATTCGGGCAAAAATGGCTTAATCAGTCTAAAATGGCTTAATCAGGCTAAAATGGCTTAATCGGGCTAAAATGGCTAAAATGGCTTAATCCGTCTCAAATGGCTTAATCCGTCTCAAATGGCTTAATCGGGCTCAAATGGCTTAATCGGGCTCAAATGGCTTAATCGGGCTCAAATGGCTTAATCGGGCTCAAATGGCTTAATCGGGCTCAAATGGCTTAATCGGGCTCAAATGGCTTAATCCGTCTCAAATGGCTTAATCGGGCTCAACTGGCTTAATCGGGCTAAAATGGCTTAATCAGGCTAAAATGGCTTATTCGGGCAAAAATGGCCTAATCAGGCTAAAATGGCTTAATCGGGCTAAAATGGCTTAATCGGGCTAAAATGGCTTAATCGGGCTAAAATGGCTTAATCGGGCTAAAATGGCTTAATCGGGCTAAAATGGCTTAATCGGGCTAAAATGGCTTAATCGGGCTAAAATGGCTTAATCGGGCTAAAATGGCTAAAATGGCTTAATCGGGCTAAAATGGCTTAATCAGGCTAAAATGGCTTAATCAGGCTAAAATGGCTTAATCGGGCTAAAATGGCTTAATCGGGCTAAAATGGCTTAATCGGGCTAAAATGGCTTAATCGGGCTAAAATGGCTTAATCGGGCTAAAATGGCTTAATCTGGCTCAACTGGCTTAATCGGGCTAAAATGGCTTAATCGGGCTAAAATGGCTAAAATGGCTTAATCGGGCTAAAATGGCTTAATCAGGCTAAAATGGCTTAATCAGGCTAAAATGGCTTAATCGGGCTAAAATGGCTAAAATGGCTTAATCTGGCTAAAATGGCTTAATCAGGCTAAAATGGCTTAATCAGGCTAAAATGGCTTAATCGGGCTAAAATGGCTTAATCGGGCTAAAATGGCTTAATCGGGCTCAAATGGCTTAATCGGGCTAAAATGGCTTAATCCGTCTCAAATGGCTTAATCTGGCTCAACTGGCTTAATCGGGCTAAAATGGCTTAATCGGGCTAAAATGGCTTAATCAGGCTAAAATGGCTTAATCAGGCTAAAATGGCTTATTCGGGCAAAAATGGCCTAATCAGGCTAAAATGGCTTAATCAGGCTAAAATGGCTTAATCGGGCTAAAATGGCTAAAATGGCTTAATCGGGCTAAAATGGCTTAATCAGGCTAAAATGGCTTAATCAGGCTAAAATGGCTTAATTCTCGATCTCGGATCTCGCGTGATCTCGGAGACGGTGGGAGGGATTTTCGAAGCTCCACACGGTCTCCCCGTTTTTCGGAGTTAAGTCTGTTCACAATTGTATTTTGTCGAAACTGTATTTATCTTTCGGTGTGTGAAGTTATTGTGTGCAACTTTGGTTGTTTCTCGGTGTTTATCTTTCATAAATTGATCGTCTGTTTGCCGTGTCGTGTCTTGAGGCCTTGTACAGTGTGCACTGTACAACCTTGAGGCTTTGTTTTTCTCTCAGCGGTCCGTCGTTTGTGATCCAATAACTTTCGTTCTCTGTATTCCCAGTCTTTTCACCCATAGCCTACTTCCTTGTGTAAATCTCAACTCAAAAAAAAAAAAAAAAAAAAAAAAAAAAAAACATTTTCCTTCTCTGTTATCATTCGTTTATTCATTCTTATTCGTTCGTTCGTTCTTCGACCACGTGTTTCTCCCCCATTTCCCCAGATAGTTTTCACTCATTAACCTTCAATGTTTACACTTTCCCCTCAAGTTATGTATTCCGTCATATTTTATAACACCTTTTTCTTCTTCTTCTTTAAAAGGCTGCTTTCGACTTTCTCACCAAATCAATTCATCCCAAAAAAAATATCCATCTCCTATAGTGCCTTTTTTCTACATTCCCTAAACTCTCCTGCACTCCATCCTCCATCCAGCGTCCTTAAACGTATTTTTAACTCGAAGGTCACAAGAAACTCATTTTGCAATAAATGTTCGTTTCCCATAAATCGTACACTTTCAAAAATCCAATCTCACCCCTCCCCTCCAAATCTTCCCCATAACCCCTCCCCTCCAAATCTTCCCCATCACCCCTCCCCTCCAAATCTTCCCCATCACCCATCCCTTTCAAATCTCCCCCCTTGCCCCCTCCCTCCTAAACTGCCCCCTCACCCCTCCCCGCCAAGACGCCCCCTCGCCCCTCCCCTCCTAGACTCCTGCCTCACCCCTCCCCTCCAAATCTCCCCCATATCCCATCCCTTTCAAATCCCTCCCCTTGTCCCTTCCCTCCCAAACTCCCCCCTCACCCCTCCCCTTCAAATCTCCCCACGCTCATTGCTTCTCAATTTCCCCCTCTCACTCCCCCTCCTCAAAGCGTCCTCCCCGCTTCTTCCCCCTTCAAACTCTCACCTCCATCTCCCCCAACCTTCTGCCTCGCTCTTCCCCCTCCTCAAATAACACCTCATTGTGTCTCACCCAATCACCATCAAACCTTTTGTCCGCCCCATCCTTCCCTTTCTCCGAGCTATTCTGAAATCTCTGACACACCTTCAACAGCTCTCCCTATCTCTTCCACCTCTTCCACATCTTACCCTACCCCTCCTCCCCCCTGTTCTGTATCTGATGCTCCCCCTTCCTCTTCATTAACGGTATGGACCTCAAACATCCGGGGCCTTCGTTCAAACTTAACTGATCTCTCCATACAGGTTGCTTCTGTCAAACCAGACGTGATCTGCTTAACAGAAACTTTCCTCCTTTATGATGTCTCTGATTCCATAGTATCTCTCCCGGGCTACTCCCTCCTCCGGTATGATAGACCTGAGCCTCATCCTGGAGGCGGGGTTGCTATCTTTATCAAAAACTCTCTTCCTCACTCGCCCTGCACTGCACTCTCTCCACCTCACCCCCAGGAATACCTCTGGCTACGGCTTCCCCTTCGCTCCCACCTCTTGTTCATATGTGTGTTGTACCGTCCACCAAACAGTGATGACTCCATCTACATCTCGCTGTCTGATGATATGGACCAACTTCTATCTACTCATCCCAACTCTCTCTTCCTCATATGTGGTGATTTCAATTGTCACCATGCCAGTTGGCTGGGTGTGGGTACCTCTCTCACCAGCCATGGCTCTTCAGCAAAGGACTTCTGCGACTCACTGGGACTGACACAATCTGTCAATTTCCCGACCCGGATCTCAGTCAACGGAACATCTTCTCTTCTGGACTTGGTTATGACTAACTTCCCTGAAAATGTCTGCTGCTCTTCTTCTGCTCCGATCGGATCATCTGATCATGTCCTTGTTAAAGTGGACATCTCTCTGACCATCCTCAGGGAGGCTGCTCAGCGTCGACGAGTCTGGCATTTCACTCAGGCCAACTGGCACGGTCTTCAAGCAGCCATCAATCATCTGGACTGGTCTCCCATCTCTACCACCTCTGACATCAACTCATCCTGGGAATTCTTCCAAAGTAAATTGCTCTCTCTCATGCACAGATTTATCCCATCTCGTCTTCAGTTGTCATACCCTTCCTCCCGTCCATGGTACACGGAATCTTGTGGTGAGGCTGTTGCCCAGAAACAACTTGCCTTCGTCTCCTGGAAAGCAAATCCAACGGAAGGAAATCTCATTTCCTTTCACAAAGCCCGAAACAAGTGTGTGTCCACCCTCAGGAGAGCCAGGAAACAATATCTCTCCGTTCTCAAGACCGAACTCTCTTATCTGTCTCCCTCTTCCAAATCCTGGTGGCGTCTGGTCAAATCCGTTTCTGGTGTTTGTTCCCCCTCCATCCCCTCCCTTACCTCAAACGGCTACACAGCTGACTCCGCACGTGAAAAAGCTGAATGCCTCAACTCTGTGTTTGCCTCTAAATCAAACTTCCGTTTTCCGGTCCGGTCGTGAGAGGACGCTGGCGTCGTTTGCTCGCCGCTTCTCTGACTGGACCATTGTCCGTGTCTTGCTTTCCTGGTGGTCGTGGTGGATTTATGGCCATTGAGTCTTCCTCTGCGCGGTCCCGGCTCTGCTCTGCTGCTCCGGGCTTCACCTGCTCGGCTCCATCGCTGTTTCCTCGGGCCCACTCCCGTTGGTTGTGTCGATTGTTTCGCTTCCTCACCCTTGGCCGCGTGCTCGCTTTGCCTTCGCTCCTGCTGGCATGGCTCTGCGGTACTCTGCCGCAAGGCTTCTCCTGCTTAAAACCCGCTCCACCCCATCATGCATCTCTGCAATCAGATCGAATGGACTCCTGCGTCGACCCAGGTACATTCACCGTGGCTCCGGTCGTAAGTTTGTTTATTTACAATCAGGTCACTCCATCCCCATCCTCTGGTCGGCTCAGCGCACTCCCACTCATCGTCCCAACACACCTGGTCACAACAACGCACAAAATCGCACCTCCTGTCTGCGAACCCTGGCCAAATCACCTGGATTCATACCCGCCGTACAAAACAACATCAAGCTCACCCTGTTCAATACCCGGTCCCTCAACAACAAATGCCTCATCCTGAACGACTACATCCTGGAAAATAAACTGGACTTTCTCTGTCTCACTGAGACCTGGCAACAACCACTGGACTACTACACGCTCAACCTCACCACACCCAATGGATATTCTTACATCAATAAACCACGCTCGGAGGGCCGAGGTGGTGGAATTGCCGTTATTCACCGACAAGACATCAAGACCAACCTCATCTCCATCTCATCTGCTCCATCATTTGAACACCTGGCTTTTAAACTCTCTGGTCACACACAGTCAGTCATGGCTGTTGTCTACCGCCCTCCCAAACCACACCCATCATTCCTGTCTGACTTCTCCTACTTTCTGACCCAGCTATGTTCCCTCTCCCCCTCAATCCTCCTCCTTGGTGATTTCAATATCCACATGGACTCCACTGACTCCACGCTAACCACTGACTTCACTGATTTACTCACCTGCTTTAACCTCACTCAACATGTCAACTTTCCTACCCATAACCGTGGTCACATTTTGGACCTTGTCTGCTCTACTGGACTAATTTTGCACCATCTCTCTGGCTCCGACCTCACTCTCTCTGACCACCTAGCCATCACTCTGACCATCAACATCCCCACCCCAGCACCAAGGCATTATCGCACTATCAACTTCCGTAAGCTAAACGCTTTTTCACCTGCCTCATTCTCATCGACCCTCTCTGAAAAAATGTCCACTTCTCCCTTCGTTGACCTCCACACCCCTTCTGACCTCACTGACTACTACAACCACACTCTCTCTTCCTGCCTTGACCAAATTGCGCCTATAAAAACCAAAACAGTTTCTTTCACCCATTCTGCTCCCTGGTTTACCCCTGAGCTCCGCCTAATGAAAACTCGTGCTCGCCAACTTGAAAGACTCCGCAATAAAACAGGTCTCACAGTTCACTCCCAGGCCTACAAGGACCACATACAACACTATAAAGATGCCCTCTCCCGCGCCCGCTCCGCCTACTACTCTCAAATTATCCACTCTGGCTCCGGAAACCCAAAAGCACTCTTCTCTACAATAAACAAACTCCTCAGCCCCCTGAACACCACCACCCAGTCATTCACAATAGACAACTGCATCTCCTTCCTTTCATTCTTCCAACGCAAAATTGAAAACATCTACAACAGCTTGACCACCGCCGCACCCGCTCCCCCTCAAACCACCTGCCCCCCCTTATCCTGCCATCCCCTGTCTCAATTCTCCCCAGTCTCCCCTACTGACCTCTCTGAACTCCTCATCGGAATGAAAACTGCCACCTGCACTCTTGACCCCATCCCCTCCAGCTTTGTCAAGGCCTCCCTTCCTGCTCTTTCTCCACTTATCATTGCAACAATAAACTCCTCCCTGTCTACAGGCATCGTCCCACCATCCCTCAAAATTGCTGCTGTTACCCCCATTCTGAAAAAACCTGGACTAAACCCTGACACCCTAAATAACTTCAGACCCATCTCCAACCTACCCTTTCTGTCAAAGGTTTTGGAACGCGCTGTAGCCACTCAACTCAAGCATCACCTCTCTGCCAATAACCTGTATGAAACATTCCAATCCGGATTCCGGTCCAACCACAGTACTGAAACTGCTCTCCTCAAAATCACCAACGACCTTCTCCTCTCCTCTGATGCTGGCAACCTCAACATTCTCATCCTCCTCGACCTCAGCGCTGCCTTTGACACCATCGATCACACCATCCTCCTCACCCGACTTGAAACCACCTTTAACATTACCGGCACTGCCCTCTCTTGGATTAAATCATACCTCTCTGACAGACGTCAGTTCATCTCCATCAATAACTGCAAATCCCCCACTGCTCCCCTCCCCCAAGGTGTCCCCCAAGGTTCAGTTCTTGGCCCCCTCCTCTTTATCCTTTACCTGTCCCCCCTCGGTCACTTAATCCGCCGTCATGGTCTCCAATTCCACTGCTTCGCCGATGACATCCAGCTTTTCATCTCCACCAAGTCCATCTCCACCGCCACCCACTCTATCCTGACAAACTGCATCACTGAAATAAAATCCTGGCTTCAAATCAACTTCCTCAAACTTAACTGTGATAAATCTGAAATAATCATCATTGGCCCAAAAACGCTCACCAAGTCCACCCATAACTTTGCCCTCAACATCGACGGTTTCCCAGTGTCCACCTCCCCTCACATCCGGAATCTTGGCATCATCTTTGACCAAACCCTCTCCTTCGACAAATACACTAAACAGATCACAAAGACAGCCTTCTTCCACCTGAAAAACATCGCCCGTCTCCGTCCATCCCTCTCCTCTGTGGCTGCAGAAACCCTCATCCACGCCTTCATCACTTCCCGTCTGGACTACTGCAATAGCCTCCTTTATGGTTCACCCTCAACAATCACCAATAAACTCCAATACATTCAGAACTCCGCTGCCCGTCTACTCACCCATTCCCGGACCCGTGACCACATCACCCCCGTCCTTTACAAGCTTCACTGGCTCCCCATCTCCCAGAGAATCCAGTACAAAATCCTCCTCTTGACCTACAAAGCCCTCCATAACCTGGCCCCATCCTACCTGGCTGACCTCCTCTCCAGACACACTCCCACCCGCAACCTCCGCTCTGCTGGTACCAACCTCCTGACCCCCCCCATCCGGACCAAATTTAGATCCTGGGGGGACAGGGCCTTCTCCATCGCTGCTCCCACCCTCTGGAACTCGCTACCTCACACCATCAGAGACTCCTCCTCACTCACCACATTCAAAACATCACTCAAGACCCACCTGTTCAACACTGCATTCAACATTTAACCCACAGCATCTAACCCCTGACTATCTCCTCTCCTTCTCCCTCCTTTGTGCTTTGAATATTTCCCTATTGATTCTTCTTTTTTTGCAATTGTCTTTATGTTTTGCTATGCGTTATGTTTTGCACTCTGTCAAAGCGTCTTTGGGCTTCCTGAAAAGCGCTATATAAAATAAATGCATTATTATTATTATTATTATAAATCTTGTGTCCCAAACCCATCCCTCTCTGTACCCACCATACCCAGTCGTACCCTGCTGCTCCTGGACTCCGTGTCCTTTCCTCCTGACAAGGTGGAAAAGTTTCTGTCAACCCTCGACTCTGATTCTGCAACTGGACCCGACGGCATCAGCCCACGGGTCCTAAAATCCTGCTCTGCTGCTCTATCTCACCCTCTCTCTGTTCTCTTCACCCTCTCTTTTGCTCAAGGTCAACTGCCATCTGCTTGGAAATTAGCCAACATCACCGCTTTGCACAAAAAAGGTGCAAAAACAGATCCTAGCAACTACAGACCAATCAGCCTTCTCCCAAATATCAGCAAAGTCATGGAATCCATCATTGCTTCGGATATGAAATCTTTCCTCTTCTCCAATGGCTTGATCTCTGATCATCAATTTGGTTTCAGACCAGGTCACTCTACTCTGGACATGCTGCTTCTGCTGTCTCAACAATGGATGGAGGTCCTCAATGCCAAACAGGAAATTAGAGCTGTCTCCCTCGACATATCACGTGCCTTCGACACGGTCTGGCACCCCGCTCTGCTCACCAAACTCTCCTCCTTTGGTATCCATGGAAATCTCCATGCATGGCTGGCGGACTTCCTCTCTAGTCGTCGTCAACGTGTGGCCCTGAATGGGTTTCTCTCATCTCCTCTTCCTGTTCAGGCTGGAGTTCCCCAAGGCAGTGTTCTGGGCCCCGTGCTTTTTCTGGTCTTCATCAATGATCTCTCTGACTCTCTTGAAAATCCTCTCTATCTCTTTGCTGATGACTCCACTCTCTGCCGCTCCATTCCTCTTCCCTCAGATCGGCAGTCTGCTGCCTCCTCACTCTCTGAAGACCTGGACAAAATCACAGACTGGTCAAACAAGTGGAACATGTCTTTCAATCCTGACAAATCTCACACTCTTACTATGTCTCTCCGAAAAGATCGACTGGACAACCCTCCCATCTACTTTCTCAACAATCCTCTCCAAGAAGTTCTGTCGCTCAAGATTTTGGGTCTCACTATCTGCCATGATCTTTCTTGGGAAAACCACATTTCCAAGCTGGCCTCCAAAGCCAGTCGCCGACTGGGCATCCTCCGTCGTGCGAAGTCCTTCCTCGGCACACCTGAGCTCCTCACCACATACAAGGCTTTCATCCGCAGCTCAATGGAATACTGTTCTCCCCTATGGGCCGGTGCTCCTGCCTCACACCTAGCTCGGCTTCACGCTGTTGAAACCAAAGCTTTCAGAATTATTGGAATCTCCCGCGATGAAGCTATCTCTGAGGGCCTTTCACTCACTCACCGCAGGCAGGTAGGTGGTCTTTCTGTCTTCTAGCGACTCCTCTCCGGCCTTGCACCCCCAGCTCTCTCTGTGCTCTGTCCCCCAAATATTCCTACAGGTCGCACAAGATCTGCCAGCAACCCTCTGATGGTTAAACTGCCGAAATCTCGGCTCTCTGCTCACCTTCACTCTTTCATTCCTCTTTTCTCCCGCCTCTGGAACAAACTCCCTCACTCCCTTCAATCCCACTCCTCCCTCCAGGTCTTTAAAACAGCTGTTCACCACCATCTCTTATCTTCCCCCATCCAAAACCTTGATCTTTTCTACCCCCGCTAATTCACCCCAGATCCACCTTGTTTGAAATTCCAACTTCTTTCCTGGAAGTCCTGGCAGTGTCCATATGTTTTATACCTCTCCCACCGCCCCCTTCCCATGCCCCCCCCCCCCAAAGCCCTCGCCCTCTCTCAGATCTCTCGATGTCTCCATGTCTCTCGGTCCCTGCTCTCAAATGTTGTGTTTGTGTCCTTCCCCCTCTCTCCCCATCTTGTCTACCGCTCCCGATGTTATATGTTTTATGTGTCGGTTTGTCTTTCTGTGTGATTAATGTTCGCTCTTTCACGAGCCTCGATCTTGTATACAAAAAAAAAAAAAAAAAAAAAAAATCCGTCTCAAATGGCTTAATCCGTCTCAAATGGCTTAATCGGGCTCAAATGGCTTAGTCGGGCTCAAATGGCTTAATCGGGCTCAAATGGCTTAATCGGGCTAAAATGGCTTAATCTGGCTAAAATGGCCTAATCGGGCTCAAATGGCTTAATCGGGCTCAAATGGCTTAATCAGGCTAAAATGGCTTAATCGGCTTAAATGGCTTAATCTGGCTAAAATGGCTTAATCGCGCTAAAATGGCTTAATCTGGCAAAAATGGCTTAATCGGGCTAAAATGGCTTAATCAGGCTAAAATGGCTTATTCGGGCAAAAATGGCTTAATCGGGCTAAAATGGCTTAATCGGGCTAAAATGGCTAAAATGGCTTAATCGGGCTAAAATGGCTTAATCAGGCTAAAATGGCTTATTCGGGCAAAAATGGCTTAATCGGGCTAAAATGGCTTAATCGGGCTAAAATGGCTAAAATGGCTTAATCGGGCTAAAATGGCTTAATCAGGCTAAAATGGCTTAATCAGGCTAAAATGGCTTATTCGGGCAAAAATGGCTTAATCAGGCTAAAATGGCTTAAGCAGGCTAAAATGGCTTAATCGGGCTAAAATGGCTTAATCGGGCTAAAATGGCTTAATCTGGCTAAAATGGCTAAAATGGCTTAATCGGGCTAAAATGGCTTAATCGGGCTCAAATGGCTAAAATGGCTTAATCGGGCTCAAATGGCTTAATCGGGCTAAAATGGCTTAATCGGGCTCAAATGGCTTAATCGGGCTCAAATGGCTTAATCGGGCTAAAATGGCTTAATCGGGCTAAAATGGCTTAATCGGGCTAAAATGGCTTAATCGGGCTAAAATGGCTAAAATGGCTTAATCGGGCTAAAATGGCTTAATCAGGCTAAAATGGCTTAATCAGGCTAAAACGGCTTATTCGGGCAAAAATGGCTTAATCAGGCTAAAATGGCTTAAGCAGGCTAAAATGGCTTAATCGGGCTAAAATGGCTTAATCAGGCTAAAATGGCTTAATCGGGCTAAAATGGCTTAATTGGGCTAAAATGGCTTAATCGGGCTAAAATGGCTAAAATGGCTTAATCGGGCTAAAATGGCTTAATCGGGCTCAAATGGCTAAAATGGCTTAATCGGGCTCAAATGGCTTAATCGGGCTAAAATGGCTTAATCGGGCTCAAATGGCTTAATCGGGCTCAAATGGCTTAATCGGGCTCAAATGGCTTAATCGGGCTAAAATGGCTTAATCGGGCTAAAATGGCTTAATCGGGCTAAAATGGCTTAATCGGGCTAAAATGGCTTAATCAGGCTAAAATGGCTTATTCGGGCAAAAATGGCCTAATCAGACTAAAATGGCTTAATCGGGCTAAAATGGCTTAATCGGGCTAAAATGGCTTAATCGGGCTAAAATGGCTTAATCGGGCTCAAATGGCTTAATCGGGCTCAAATGGCTAAAATGGCTTAATCGGGCTAAAATGGCTTAATCAGGCTAAATGGCTTAATCAGGCTAAAATGGCTTAATCGGGCTAAAATGGCTTAATCGGGCTAAAATGGCTTAATCGGGCTAAAATGGCTTAATCGGGCTAAAATGGCTTAATCCGGCTAAAATGGCTTAATCGGGCTAAAATGGCTAAAATGGCTTAATCGGGCTCAAATGGCTTAATCGGGCTCAAATGGCTTAATCGGGCTCAAATGACTTAATCGGGCTAAAATGGCTTAATCCGTCTCAAATGGCTTAATCGGGCTCAACTGGCTTAATCGGGCTCAAATGGCTTAATCGGGCTCAAATGGCTTAATCGGGCTAAAATGGCCTAATCTTGCTAAAATGGCCTAATCGGGCTCAAATGGCTTAATCGGGCTCAAATGGCTTAATCGGGCTAAAATGGCTTAATCCGTCTCAAATGGCTTAATCGGGCTCAACTGGCTTAATCGGGCTCAAATGGCTTAATCGGGCTCAAATGGCTTAATCGGGCTAAAATGGCCTAATCTTGCTAAAATGGCCTAATCGGGCTCAAATGGCTTAATCGGGCTCAAATGGCTTAATCGGGCTAAAATGGCTTAAGCGGGCTCAAATGGCTTAATCGGGCTCAAATGGCTTAATCGGGCTAAAATGGCTTAATCTGGCTAAAATGGCTTAATCGGGCTTAAATGGCTTAATCGGGCTAAAATGGCTTAAGCGGGCTCAAATGGCTTAATCGGGCTCAAATGGCTTAATCGGGCTAAAATGGCTTAATCGGGCTTAAATGGCTTAATCGGGCTAAAATGGCTTAATCGGGCTAAAATGGCTTAATCGGGCTCAAATGGCTTAATCGGGTTCAAATGGCTTAATCGGGCTCAAATGGCTTAATCGGGCTAAAATGGCTTAATCGGGCTAAAATGGCTTATTCGGGCTGAAATGGCTTAATCGGGCTAAAATGGCTTAATCGGGCTAAATGGCTTAATCGGGCTAAATGGCTAAAATGGCTTAATCTGGCTAAAATGGCTTAATCGGGCTAAAATGGCTTAATCGGGCTAAAATGGCTTAATCGGGCTAAAATGGCTTAATCAGTCTAAAATGGCTTAATCAGGCTAAAATGGCTTATTCGGGCAAAAATGGCTTAATCAGGCTAAAATGGCTTAATCAGGCTAAAATGGCTTAATCGGGCTAAAATGGCTTAATCGGGCTAAAATGGCTTAATCGGGCTAAAATGGCTAAAATGGCTTAATCGGGCTAAAATGGCTTAATCGGGCTAAAATGGCTGAATCGGGCTAAAATGGCTTAATCGGGCTAAAATGGCTTAATCGGGCTAAAATGGCTTAATCGGGCTAAAATGGCTAAAATGGCTTAATCGGGCTAAAATGGCTTAATCGAGCTAAAATGGCTTAATCGGGCTAAAATGGCTAAAATGTCTTAATCGGGCTAAAATGGCTTAAATCGGGCTAAAATGGCTTAATCAGGCTAAAATGTCTTAATCAGGCTAAAATGGCTTATTCGGGCAAAAATGGCTTTATCAGGCTAAAATGGCTTAATCGGGATCAAATGGCTTAATCGGGCTGAAATGGCTTAATCACGCACAAATGGCTTAATCGGGCTCAAATGCTTAATCGGGCTCAAATGGCTTAATCGGGCTCAAATGTCTTAATCGGGCTAAAATGGCTTAATCCGTCTCAAATGGCTTAATCGGCTCAAATGGCTTAATCGGGCTCAAATGGCTTAATCGGGCTCAAATGGCTTAATCGGGCTAAAATGGCTTAATCTGGCTAAAATGGCCTAATCGGGCTCAAATGGCTTAATCGGGCTCAAATGGCTTAATCAGGCTAAAATGGCTTAATCGGGCTAAAATGGCTTAATCTGGCTAAAATGGCTTAATCGCGCTAAAATGGCTTAATCTGGCAAAAATGGCTTAATCGGGCTAAAATGGCTTAATCAGGCTAAAATGGCTTATTCGGGCTAAAATGGCTTAATCGGGCTAAAATGGCTTAATCGGGCTAAAATGCTTAATCGGGCTAAATGGCTTAATCGGGCTAAAATGGCTTAATCGGGCTAAAATGGCTTAATCGGGCTAAAATGGCTTAATCGGGCTAAAATGGCTAAAATGGCTTAATCGGGCTAAAATGGCTTAATCGGGCTCAAATGGCTAAAATGGCTTAATCGGGCTCAAATGGCTTAATCGGCCTAAAATGGCTTAATCGGGCTCAAATGGCTTAATCGGGCTCAAATGGCTTAATCGGGCTCAATGGCTTAATCGGGCTCAAATGGCTTAATCGGGCTCAAATGGCTTAATCGGGATAAAATGGCTTAATCCGTCTCAAATGGCTTAATCGGGCTCAACTGGCTTAATCGGGCTAAAATGGCTTAATCGGGCTACAAATGGCTTAATCAGGCTAAAATGGCTTAATCAGGCTAAAATGGCTTATTCGGGCAAAAATGGCCTAATCAGGCTAAAATGGCTTAATCGGGCTAAAATGGCTTAATCGGGCTTAAAATGGCTTAATCGGGCTAAAATGGCTTAATCGGGCTAAAATGGCTTAATCGGGCTAAAATGGCTAAAAATGGCTTAATCGGGCTAAAATGGCTTAATCGGGCTAAAATGGCTTAATCTGGCTAAATGGCTTAATCGGGCTAAAATGGCTTAATCGGGCTAAAATGGCTTAATCGGGCTAAAATGGCTTAATCTGGCTCAACTGGCTTAATCGGGCTAAAATGGCTTAATCGGGCTAAAATGGCTTAATCGGGCTAAAATGGCTAAAATGGCTTAATCGGGCTAAAATGGCTTAAAATGGCTTAATCGGGCTAAAATGGCTTAATCAGGCTAAAATGGCTTAATCAGGCTAAAATGGCTTAATCGGGCTAAAATGGCTAAAATGGCTTAATCGGGCTAAAATGGCTTAATCGGGCTCAAATGGCTTAATCGGGCTAAAATGGCTTAATCCGTCTCAAATGGCTTAATCTGGCTCAACTGGCTTAATCGGGCTAAAATGGCTTAATCGGGCTAAAATGGCTTAATCAGGCTAAAATGGCTTAATCAGGCTAAAATGGCTTATTCGGGCAAAAATGGCCTAATCAGGCTAAAATGGCTAATCAGGCTAAAATGGCTTAATCGGGCTAAAATGGCTAAAATGGCTTAATCGGGCTAAAATGGCTTAATCAGGCTAAAATGGCTTAATCAGGCTAAAATGGCTTAATCCGTCTCAAATGCTTAATCCGTCTCAAATGCTTAATCGGGCTCAAATGGCTTAATCGGGCTCAAATGGCTTAATCGGGCTCAAATGGCTTAATCGGGCTAAAATGGCTTAATCTGGCTAAAATGGCCTAATCGGGCTCAAATGGCTTAATCGGGCTCAAATGGCTTAATCAGGCTAAAATGGCTTAATCGGCTTAAATGGCTTAATCTGGCTAAAATGGCTTAATCGCGCTAAATGGCTTAATCTGGCAAAAATGGCTTAATCGGGCTAAAATGGCTTAATCAGGCTAAAATGGCTTATTCGGGCAAAAATGGCTTAATCGGGGCTAAAATGGCTTAATCGGGCTAAAATGGCTTAATCGGGCTAAAATGGCTTAATCGGGCTAAAATGGCTTAATCGGGCTAAAATGGCTTAATCGGGCTAAAATGGCTAAAATGGCTTAATCGGGCTAAAATGGCTTAATCAGGCTAAAATGGCTTAATCAGGCTAAAATGGCTTATTCGGGCAAAAATGGCTTAATCAGGCTAAAATGGCTTAAGCAGGCTAAAATGGCTTAATCGGGCTAAAATGGCTTAATCGGGCTAAAATGGCTTAATCTGGCTAAAATGGCTAAAATGGCTTAATCGGGCTAAAATGGCTTAATCGGGCTCAAATGGCTTAATCGGGCTAAAATGGCTTAATCGGGCTCAAATGGCTTAATCGGGCTCAAATGGCTTAATCGGGCTCAAATGGCTTAATCGGGCTAAAATGGCTTAATCGGGCTAAAATGGCTTAATCGGGCTAAAATGGCTTAATCGGGCTAAAATGGCTTAATCGGGCTAAAATGGCTTAATCAGGCTAAAATGGCTTAATCAGGCTAAAACGGCTTATTCGGGCAAAAATGGCTTAATCAGGCTAAAATGGCTTAAGCAGGCTAAAATGGCTTAATCGGGCTAAAATGGCTTAATCAGGCTAAAATGGCTTAATCGGGCTAAAATGGCTTAATCGGGCTAAAATGGCTTAATCGGGCTAAAATGGCTAAAATGGCTTAATCGGGCTAAAATGGCTTAATCGGGCTCAAATGGCTAAAATGGCTTAATCGGGCTCAAATGGCTTAATCGGGCTAAAATGGCTTAATCGGGCTCAAATG
>NW_027620059.1:10000-15000 GCF_964187855.1 Myxine glutinosa
CGCAAACGAACTGCGGTCCATTGTGGGTGGCCACAAACATTGCGGTCCATATGGTGTATCGATCCCGGCAGCAAACAGCGAAAGTGCAGGCCCACAACTGCGCAGCCAGCACCTCTCTCTCCTCTCTCTCTACCCCAAAGCCAGATCCTCGGAGGTGGGAGACAAAAGAAGCAGACAAGTGAGTAAGGTGGTAAGGGCGCAAAAGTGCACGCAATATAAGGTAATGCACACTGGGGGCACATGGGAACCAGGTGAGACAGGTACGTTCCTATCGTAGGCCCCCCCCCCACCAGGTAACCTACATGGCCCCTCCCTTACCCCTTACTGCATCCACAAAACACAACACTACCCATAAACATCTACTTTACAAATCAACAAACATCCCTACTGTCTTCCCCGTTCCTCCCATAAACCAAATTCGTCTTCTCTCCCTCCTAACCAATCAAATTTGCCATTTTCAACTCTCCTCAAAATTTGCCATTTTCAACTCAACATCAAAATTTGCCATCACCAATTCATCATCAGTCCCTCCTAAGGAGGGAGAGATGGAATCACCCCAATGTCTCATCCACGTCGTGATGCGTCTCACCAATCCACACAGCAATTCTCATTTCCTGCAACAAAACAAAGGAAACACAGGTGTGGAGTCATCATCATCACCACAGGTAAGTGGCTGCGTATGGTGCGACAGGTTCTTCAATCCTAACTATTTCCTAAATGACTTTAACAACTTTACACTACCCGGGGTCTTTCTCCGGCCAAACCATTGGCCCTCTTACACTATGGGTTCTAAAAACCAATTCCCATTGGCCAAACTGTGGTGCTCTTCAATTTGGGGTCTCACTCCCCCGATTCATCTCCCGGTGCCCTCGTACAATTTCTGGGCTGTGGCGTGTACCTCTCCCAGTGGGTCTACCCACCTGCACACCTCCACCACTGCAGTTGCCTCCGAGCTTACCTGCTCCTCACCCTAACCTAACTACCTGGGGAAGGCCCTCTGGCACTCTCCCCACTCGGTGCCCTCTCTGGCACTGGGCTGCCCGATCCACACCCGGGATCCTCAGGCACCCACTCACAACTACCGGCTCCCAGAGCCCACCTGCGGCCTCACCTGGCCGACATCCTCACAGTGGTGGAGTGCCCAACCAACTACACACACTAACAGGCTACACGCCCAGCCATTTCCACAACACTAATGCACCCATTCACAACACCATTCTGCAACCGCACCACAAATGCCAATATCCAACCACAATTTACCTGCACCCTCTACCTAACACTTACACTACCCGCCCCGGGTACTCGTGAAAGGGGGTCCACTCTTCCCCCATCCACACCTTCGCACCATGCACACCACTCCGTACCACTTACTCCAACTCTCTCCACACACCTGTACCTGCACACCTGTGCTCTCACACCTGGTGCCACCTGCACCCTTCTCTCCCCAAGCGCATTCGCGCTGATCCACAACACTCACTACTCATACACTGCTCCACACACCTGTCCAGTTGCACACCTGTGCAATCACACCTGTTCAATTCTCACACACACAGCATCATCTCAGCTAACTACTCCCTTCTGAAACTTGCGCTTCCCAGTCGTCCCTTTAAACTATTGCGCTCCCACGTCATTATCATCCATACTAATCTACCTGCGTCCCCACTACAGGTATCAGTCACTAACTAAACTTAACGTTACCTACTGTCATCTTCGCTAGATCCCTATCAATATCCTAACCCACCCGGGCTAGTTTTCACTGCCATACACCCCATAAACTATTTATTGCTCCTTTGCCCCACCTGTGAGGGATGGTGGATTTGCCATCCCACCACATCGGGGGTCTCTCACTACCAATTTTGCACATCAAATTTCAACAAATTAAAAATTTGCCAATCACTGCCCATCATCTGCCAATCACTACTGCCAATCCCTTGCCAATCATCAAATTTTGTTTTTCTCTAATTTTGGGTCCAAAACACTAACCTCATCACCCAGTCTACTCACTAATACCTCTCGGTGCGCCAATCCCTGTCCAAAGCCCGGCTTCGTAAAGCCAAGCAATGGATGCTGGTTGTTTTGTGCCAGCGGCTGGGTGCGTCCGGCATTCGGTGCAGGGACGGGGGCTCACCCGTGCCGAGATCCCACGCACCATCTCGGCACGGAGCCATCCAATGTCCCGCTCTCGACCTGCCGGCACGTCTCACCAAAAAGTGGTCGCCATGACGACTCTTTCTATCGGGCTGTCTGCTCCGCTTATTGGAGCACGGACGCGGCCGTTCAAAGCGAGGCCCAGCGTGGGTCGCGCACGGCGGTCCTTTCGAACCCGCCGTGGCTCGGATCCCCGCTGGTTCTCGCGGCACGCGAAACCCGGCACGCACCGAGGGCCCGCTTCGGCTAAAAGTCGACCTAACCTTTAACCTGTGTAACGTCGATGCTTCACCTGGACGCTTACACCCCGCAGCCCGTTCCTTGCTCACACATCCAGCCGTTTCCATGCTCCTCGTACCGTTCCTTACACACCCAGGCACACCCATTCCACTCACAGCCTTGGTCACACACCTGACCACCGAACACTTTGGCACACATTCGTTGCTCGCACACCTCACCAATACACCGCTTCGCGCCCCCTCCTCGGTCACCTCCTCTGTGACAATCACAGGTGTGCCCTCATTCGCACACCCAACCATGTGCCTCACCACCAACTCCAGCGTGCATTCCCACTCACGCTCTACCATTCCAGGTGTGCATCCTTCCATCCCAGGTGTACATCCTCGCTCACCTGTCACAACCAACTCACGCTCCTTGTCACTCTCACTACTCTCACTACTCTCACCTCCACTCGTGACAACGCACTCACCCTTACTCTTGACAGCACACTCTTTCTCCATGCACCTGTCCGTCACACACCTTTCTCGCGCACACTCTCCCGTTACACCCTCTGTAACACTCACCACAGGTGGACACTCTTCCTTACTTCTGACAGCGCACTCTTTCCTCATGCACCTGTCGGTCACACACCTTTCTCGCGCACACTCTCCCGTTACACCCTCTGTAACACTCACCACAGGTGGACACTCTTCCTTACTTCTGACAGCGCACTCTTTCCTCATGCACCTGTCGGTCACACACCTTTCTCGCGCACACTCTCCCGTTACACCCTCTGTAACACTCACCACAGGTGGACACTCTTCCTTACTTCTGACAGCGCACTCTTTCCTCATGCACCTGTCCGTCACACACCTTTCTCGCGCACACTCCTGCGCACACTCTCCCGTCACACCCTCTGTAACACTCACCACACCGCGCTCCCATGTGCTCCCTCGCACACACGCTACGACCGACTCACTCTCGCCAGCACACTCACTCCTTGGTACACACTTTTTCCTCACACACCCCAGAGTCGGACTTTCTTGCACACCCCCTTTTTCGCACACCAGACCTTTCGCACACTTCACCAGTGGCCTCTCACGAACACCCGGGTCCATCTCGACCCCCAAGCTCATTAAATCCCCTGGCGCATCATACGCACGACCATATTGGTCACCACTTACACCGGGTCCTCCTTCTCTTCGCTTCTCCTCCATCACCTGCGAATCCCTCATCCGGTTAATGAGCACATCATCACGATCCAAACACAGACTTTGGACCAATTCTTTTATCTCCTCTTTTATCTCTTTCTTATCCCCTCTCCGTCGCTTCTTAATTTCGCTCATCCCTTCTTCCACTTCTTCTAATTTGTGCTTCACCTCTTTTATTCCCCGGTACGTCTCCTCAAGCTCGTCCTCCAAGGCTACCTTGACCGTTTCCATGTGCGTCCTCACCTGCCGGTCCTTCGTCTCCATTACCTCTATCACCTCGTCCAACCTCGTTGTCAGTCCCTCACGTACCATCTGACATTCCCTCTTCGTCGCCACCAAGTCATCTTTTAGTTCTCTCTGTGTCGCTTTTAAACCTCCTAATACCGCAGTGTTCCTTTGAACCTGCTCCACTAACTCCGTCTGTCCCACCGTCAGCTGCTCCACCTCCTGCGTCAGGTCCTCTATGCCCCCTTGCAATTTTACAGTCCCCTTTCTCACCTCCTTCTCCATGTGCTCCTTACAGTGCCTCACCTCCTCGCGCACTCCTCCGACCTCCTCACTCACTCCTCTTCTGATCTCTTCTCCCATCACTTGCATCTCCTGCCCAGATGCCACCCTCATCTGCTCCATTTCCTCCCTGTGAGCATCCAGTTTGGCTTCTACCCCCATTCTGACCCCCTCTATCTGCTGCCCCATTTGGTTAACTTCCCTTTCCGCTTGGTCCCTCATGTCCCTCAATTTGCCTTCCATGGTGTTTTCTAACCCCTCTAACCCATTTTTCACTCCCTCTATCTGATTCTCCTGGGCAGCCATTCTATTTTCTACCCCCTCTAACCCCTTTTGCATCCCTTCCATTTGATTCTCTTGAGCGGCCATTCTGTTTTCTACCCCCGTTAACCCCTCCTGTATTTCCCCTAATCTATCGTCTAATTTCCCAAATTTCCTGTCTAATCCCTTAAAATTATTGTCTAATCCCTTAAAATTATTGTCTAATCCCTTAAAATTATTGTCTAATCCCTCACTGGTACCCCTCATTTGGCCCTCTAATCGCCCACTATCAACCCTCATTTGGCCCTCCATCCTATCCATTTTTGCATTCAGTTGGGTCAAGAATAATCTGAGGTCAAACCCGGTTTGCCCAGCGTCCCCAGCCGCCACCGCAGGCTCGCCCTCCGCGGCGCCGCTATTTTGGGACCCTTCAACCACGTGAGCGAGCGCGCCATTTTGCGCGCCCGCTACTTCGTGCGTGACGGCGCTATTTTGCGAACCTGCCGCCCTCACTGCTTCGCTCTCCTCATGTCCCTCAATTTGGTCCTGGACCGACCCTGCTTCACTCTCCCCTACCGGACCCCAGCCGTCTTGATCCGCCATAGCGCGACTTGCAAAATTCGAGTTTCGTAAAACAAATCCAATTTTTTTTTT
>NW_027620060.1:0-19728 GCF_964187855.1 Myxine glutinosa
GCACTTCTATTAGTGTGGAAAAACCACTTTCGCACTTGTGTTAGTGTTGAAAAACCACTTTTCGCACTTGTGTTAGTGTTGAAAAACCACTTTTCGCACTTGTGTTAGTGTTGAAAAACCACTTTTCGCACTTGTGTTGGTGCAGGAAACCACTTTTGCACTTGTATTAGTGTGGAAAAACCACTTTTCGCACTTGTGTTTGTGTTGAAAAACCACTTTTCGCACTTGTGTTAGTGTTGAAAAACCACTTTTCGCACTTGTGTTGGTGCAGGAAACACTTTTTGCACTTGTATTAGTGTGGAAAAAACACTTTTTGCACTAGTGATAGTGTTGAAAAACCACTTTTGCACTTGTATTAGTGTGGAAAACCACTTTTTGCACATGTGTTAGTGTTGAAAAACCACTTTTCGCACTTGTGGTAGTGTTGAAAAACCACTTAACGCACTTGTGTTAGTGTTGAAAAACCACTTTTCGCACTTGTGTTGGTGCAGGAAACCACTTTGCACTTGTATTAGTATGGAAAAAACACTTTTTGCACTTGTGATAGTGTTGAAAAACCACTTTTCGCACTTGTGTTAGTGTTGAAAAACCACTTTTCGCACTTGTGTTGGTGCAGGAAACCACTTTTGCACTTGTATTAGTGTGGAAAAACCACTTTTCGCACTTGTGTTAGTGTTGAAAAACCACTTTTCGCACTTGTGTTAGTGTTGAAAAACCACTTTTCGCACTTGTGTTGGTGCAGGAAACCACTTCTGCACTTGTATTAGTGTGGAAAAACCACTTTTCGCACTTGTGTTAGTGTTGAAAAACCACTTTTCGCACGTGTGTTAGTGTTGAAAAACCACTTTTCGAACTTGTGTTGGTGCAGGAAACCACTTTTGCACTAGTGATAGTGTTGAAAAACCACTTTTGCACTTGTATTAGTGTGGAAAACCACTTTTTGCACATGTGTTAGTGTTGAAAAACCACTTTTCGCACTTGTGGTAGTGTTGAAAAACCACTTAACGCACTTGTGTTAGTGTTGAAAAACCACTTTTCGCACTTGTGTTGGTGCAGGAAACCACTTTTGCACTTGTATTAGTGTGGAAAAAACAATTTTTTCACTTGTGATAGTGTTGAAAAACCACTTTTCGCACTTGTGTTAGTGTTGGAAAAACCACTTTTTCGCACTTGTGTTGGTGCAGGAAACCACTTTTGCACTTGTCTTAGTGTGGAAAAACCACTTTTCGCACTTGTGTTAGTGTTGAAAAACCACTTTTCGCACTTGTGTTAGTGTTGAAAAACCACTTTTCGCACTTGTGTTGGTGCAGGAAACCACTTTTGCACTTGTATTAGTGTGGAAAAACCACTTTCGCACTTGTGTTAGTGTTGAAAAACCACTTTTCGCACTTGTGTTAGTGTTGAAAAACCACTTTTCGAACTTGTGTTGGTGCAGGAAACCACTTTTGCACTTGTATTAGTGTGGAAAAAACACTTTTTGCACTTGTGATGGTGCAGGAAACCACTTTTGCACTTGTATTAGTGTGGAAAAACCACTTTTCGCACTTGTGTTAGTGTTGAACAACCACTTCTCGCACTTGTGTTAGTGTTGAAAAACCACTTTTCGCATTTGTGTTAGTGTTGAAAAACCACTTTTCGCACTTGTGTTGGTGCAGGAAACCACTTTTGCACTTGTATTAGTGTGGGAAAACCACTTTTCGCACTTGTGTTAGTGTTGAAAAACACTTTTCGCACTTGTGTTAGTGTTGAAAAACCACTTTTCGCACTTGTGTTAGTGTTGAAAAACCACTTTTCGCACTTGTGTTGGTGCAGGAAACCACTTTTGCACTTGTATTAGTGTGGAAAAACCACTTTTCGCACTTGTGTTAGTGTTGAAAAACCACTTTTCGCACTTGTGTTGGTGCAGGAAACCACTTTTGCACTTGTATTAGTGTGGAAAAACCACTTTTCGCACTTGTGTTAGTGTTGAAAAACCACTTTTCGCACTTGCGTTAGTGTTGAAAAACCACTTTTCGCACTTGTGTTAGTGTTGAAAAACCACTTTTCGCACTTGTGTTGGTGCAGGAAACCACTTTTGCACTTGTATTAGTGTGGAAAAACCACTTTTCGCACTTGTGTTAGTGTTGAAAAAACCACTTTTCGCACTTGTGTTGGTGCAGGAAACCACTTTTGCACTTGTATTAGTGTGGACAAAACACTTTTTGCACTTGTGATAGTGTTGAAAACCACTTTTCGCACTTGTGTTAGTGTTGAAAAACCACTTTTCGCACTTGTGTTGGTGCAGGAAACCACTTTTGCACTTGTATTAGTGTGGAAAAACCACTTTTCGCACTTGTGTTAGTGTTGAAAAACCACTTTTCGCACTTGTGTTAGTGTTGAAAAACCACTTTTCGCACTTGTGTTAGTGTTGAAAAACCACTTTTCGCACTTTTGTTGATGCAGGAAACCACTTTTGCACTTGTATTAGTGTGGAAAAACCACTTTTCGCACTTGTGTTGGTGTGGAAAAACCACTTTTCGCACTTGTGTTAGTGTTGAACAACCACTTTTCGCACTTGTGTTGGTGCAGGAAACCACTTTTGCACTTGTATTAGTGTGGAAAAAACACTTTTTGCACTTGTGATAGTGTTGAAAAACCACTTTTCGCACTTGTGTTGGTGCAGGAAACCACTTTTGCACTTGTATTAGTGTGGAAAAACCACTTTTCGCACTTGTGTTAGTGTTGAAAAACCACTTTTCGCACTTGTGTTAGTGTTGAAAAACCACTTTTCGCACTTGTTTTGGTGCAGGAAACCACTTTTGCACTTGTATTAGTGTGGAAAAAACACTTTTTGCACTAGTGATAGCGTTGAAAAACCACTTTTGCACTTGTATTAGTGTGTGGAGAAACCACTTTTCGCACATGTGTTAGTGTTGAAAAACCACTTTTCGCACTTGTGGTAGTGTTGAAAAACCACTTTTCGCACTTGTGTTAGTGTTGACAAACCACTTTTCGCACTTGTGTTGGTGCAGGAAACCACTTTTGCACTTGTATTAGTGTGGAAAAACCACTTTTTGCACTTGTGATAGTGTTGAAAAACCACTTTTCGCACTTGTGTTAGTGTTGAAAAACCAATTTTCGCACTTGTGTTGGTGCAGGAAATCACTTTTGCACTTGTATTAGTGTGGAAAAACCACTTTTCGCACTTGTGTTAGTGTTGAAAAACCACTTTTCGCACTTGTGTTAGTGTTGAAAAACCACTTTTCGCACTTGTGTTAGTGTTGAAAAACCACTTTTCGCACTTGTGTTGGTGCAGGAAACCACTTTTGCACTTGTATTCGTGTGGAAAAAACACTTTTTGCACTTGTGATAGTGTTGAAAAACCACTTTTCGCACTTGTGTTAGTGTTGAAAAACCACTTTTCGCACTTGTGTTGGTGCAGGAAACCACTTTTGCACTTGTATTGGTGTGGAAAAACCACTTTTCGCACCTGTGTTAGTGTTGAAAAACCACTTTTCGCACTTGTGTTAGTGTTGAAAAACCACTTTTCGCACTTGTGTTGGTGCAGGAAACCACTTTTGCACTTGTATTAGTGTGGAAAAAACACTTTTTGCACTTGTGATAGTGTTGAAAAACCACTTTTCGCACTTTTGTTAGTGTTGAAAAACCACTTTTCGCACTTGTGTTGGTGCAGAAAACCACTTTTGCACTTGTATTAGTGTGGAAAAACCACTTTTCGCACTTGTGTTAGTGTTGAAAAACCACTTTTCGCACTTGTGTTAGTGTTGAAAAACTACTTTTCGCACTTGTGTTAGTGTTGAAAAACCACTTTTTGCACTTGTGTTGGTGCAGGAAACCACTTTTGCACTTGTATTAGTGTGGAAAAAACACTTTTCGCACTTGTGTTAGTGTTGAAAAACCACTTTTCGCACTTGTGTTAGTGTTGAAAAACCACTTTTCGCACTTGTGTTGGTGCAGAAAACCACTTTTGCACTTGTATTAGTGTGGAAAAAACACTTTTTGCACTTGTGATAGTGTTGAAAAACCACTTTTCGCACTTGTGTTAGTGTTGAAAAACCACTTTTCGCACTTGTGTTGGTGTTGAAAAACCACTTTTCGCACTTGTGTTGGTGCAGGAAACCACTTTTGCACTTGTATTAGTGTGGAAAAACCACTTTTCGCACTTGTGTTAGTGTTGAAAAACCACTTTTCACACTTGTGTTAGTGTTGAAGAACCACTTTTCGCACTTGTGTTGGTGCAGGAAACCACTTTTGCATTTGTATTAGTGTGGAAAAACCACTTTTCGCACTTGTGTTAGTGTTGAAAAACCACTTTTCGCACTTGTGTTAGTGTTGAAAAACCACTTTTCGCACTTGTGTTGGTGCAGGAAACCACTTTTGCACTTGTATTAGTGTGGAAAAAACACTTTTTGCACTAGTGATAGTGTTGAAAAACCACTTTTGCAGTTGTATTAGTGTGGAAAACCACTTTTTGCACATGTGTTAGTGTTGAAAAACCACTTTTCGCACTTGTGGTAGTGTTGAAAAACCACTTAACGCACTTGTGTTAGTGTTGAAAAACCACTTTTCGCACTTGTGTTGGTGCAGGAAACCACTTTTGCACTTGTATTAGTGTGGAAAAAACACTTTTTTCACTTGTGATAGTGTTGAAAAACCACTTTTCGCACTTGTGTTAGTGTTGAAAAACCACTTTTCGCACTTGTGTTGGTGCATGAAACCACTTTTGCACTTGTCTTAGTGTGGAAAAACCACTTTTCGCACTTGTGTTAGTGTTGAAAAACCACTTTTCGCACTTGTGTTAGTGTTGAAAAACCACTTTTCGCACTTGTGTTGGTGCAGGAAACCACTTTTGCACTTGTATTAGTGTGGAAAAACCACTTTTCGCACTTGTGTTAGTGTTGAAAAACCACTTTTCGCACTTGTGTTAGTGTTGAAAAACCACTTTTCGAACTTGTGTTGGTGCAGGAAACTACTTTTGCACTTGTATTAGTGTGGAAAAAACACTTTTTGCACTTGTGATAGTGTTGAAAAACCACTTTTCGCACTTGTGTTAGTGTTGAAAAACCACTTTTCGCACTTGTGTTGGTGCAGGAAACCACTTTTGCACTTGTATTAGTGTGGAAAAACCACTTTTCGCACTTGTGTTAGTGTTGAAAAACCACTTTTCGCACTTGTGTTAGTGTTGAAAAACCACTTTTCGCACTTGTGTTAGTGTTGAAAAACCACTTTTCGCACTTGTGTTGGTGCAGGAAACCACTTTTGCACTTGTATTAGTGTGGAAAAACCACTTTTCGCACTTGTGTTAGTGTTGAAAAACCACTTTTCGCACTTGTGTTAGTGTTGTAAAACCACTTTTCGCACTTGTGTTAGTGTTGAAAAACCACTTTTCGCACTTGTGTTGGTGCAGGAAACCACTTTTGCACTTGTATTAGTGTGGAAAAACCACTTTTCGCACTTGTGTTAGTGTTGAAAAACCACTTTTCGCACTTGTGTTGGTGCAGGAAACCACTTTTGCACTTGTATTAGTGTGGCAAAACCACTTTTCGCACTTGTGTTAGTGTTGAAAAACCTCTTTTCGCACTTGTGTTTGTGTTGAAAAACCACTTTTCGCACTTGTGTTAGTGTTGAAAAACCACTTTTCGCACTTGTGTTGGTGCAGGAAACCACTTTTGCACTTGTATTAGTGTGGAAAAACCACTTTTCACACTTGTGTTAGTGTTGAAAAACCACTTTTCGCACTTGTGTTGGTGCAGGAAACCACTTTTGCACTTGTATTAGTGTGGAAAATACACTTTTTGCACTTGTGATAGTGTTGAAAAACCACTTTTCGCACTTGTGTTAGTGTTGAAAAACCACTTTTCGCACTTGTGTTGGTGCAGGAAACCACTTTTGCACTTGTCTTAGTGTGGAAAAACCACTTTTCGCACTTTTGTTAGTGTTGAAAAACCACTTTTCGCACTTGTGTTAGTGTTGAAAAACCACTTTTCGCACTTGTGTTGGTGCAGGAAACCACTTTTGCACTTGTATTAGTGTGGAAAAACCACTTTTCGCACTTGTGTTAGTGTTGAAAAACCACTTTTCGCACTTGTGTTAGTGTTGAAAAACCACTTTTCGAACTTGTGTTGGTGCAGGAAACCACTTTTGCACTTGTATTAGTGTGGAAAAACACTTTTTGCACTTGTGATAATGTTGAAAAACCACTTTTCGCACTTGTGTTAGTGTTGAAAACCACATTTCGCACTTGTGTTGGTGCAGGAAACCACTTTTGCACTTGTAATAGTGTGGAAAAACCACTTTTCGCACTTGTGTTAGTGTTGAAAAACCACTTTTCGCACTTGTGTTAGTGTTGAAAAACCACTTTTCACACTTGTGTTAGTGTTGAAAAACCACTTTTCGCACTTGTGTTGGTGCAGGAAACCACTTTTGCACTTGTATTAGTGTGGAAAAACCACTTTTCGCACTTGTGTTAGTGTTGAAAAACCACTTTTCGCACTTGTGTTAGTGTTGAAAAACCACTTTTCGCACTTGTGTTAGTGTTGAAAAACCACTTTTCGCAATTGTGTTGGTGCAGGAAACCACTTTTGCACTTGTATTAGTGTGGAAAAACCACTTTTCGCACTTGTGTTAGTGTTGAAAAACCACTTTTCGCACTTGTGTTGGTGCAGGAAACCACTTTTGCACTTCTATTAGTGTGGAAAAACCACTTTTCGCACTTGTGTTAGTGTTGAAAAACCACTTTTCGCACTTGTGTTAGTGTTGAAAAACCACTTTTCGCACTTGTGTTAGTGTTGAAAAACCACTTTTCGCACTTGTGTTGGTACAGGAAACCACTTTTGCACTTGTATTAGTGTGGAAAAACCACTTTTCGCACTTGTGTTAGTGTTGAAAAACCACTTTTCGCACTTGTGTTAGTGTTGAAAAACCACTTTTCGCACTTGTGTTGGTGCAGGAAACCACTTTTGCACTTGTATTAGTGTGGAAAAAACACTTTTTGCACTAGTGATAGTGTTGAAAAACCACTTTTGCACTTGTATTAGTGTGGAAAACCACTTTTTGCACATGTGTTAGTGTTGAAAAACCACTTTTCGCACTTGTGGTAGTGTTGAAAAACCACTTAACGCACTTGTGTTAGTGTTGAAAAACCACTTTTCGCACTTGTGTTGGTGCAGGAAACCACTTTTGCACTTGTATTAGTATGGAAAAAACACTTTTTGCACTTGTGATAGTGTTGAAAAACCACTTTTCGCACTTGTGTTAGTGTTGAAAAACCACTTTTCGCACTTGTGTTGGTGCAGGAAACCACTTTTGCACTTGTATTAGTGTGGAAAAACCACTTTTCGCACTTGTGTTAGTGTTGAAAAACCACTTTTCGCACTTGTGTTAGTGTTGAAAAACCACTTTTCGCACTTGTGTTGGTGCAGGAAACCACTTTTGCACTTGTATTAGTGTGGAAAAACCACTTTTCGCACTTGTGTTAGTGTTGAAAAACCACTTTTCGCACGTGTGTTAGTGTTGAAAAACCACTTTTCGAACTTGTGTTGGTGCAGGAAACCACTTTTGCACTTGTATTAGTGTGGAAAAAACACTTTTTGCACTTGTGATAGTGTTGAAAAACGACTTTTCGCACTTGTGTTAGTGTTGAAAAACCACTTTTCGCACTTGTGTTGGTGCAGGAAACCACTTTTGCACTTGTATTAGTGTGGAAAAACCACTTTTCGCACTTGTGTTAGTGTTGAAAAACCACTTTTCGCACTTGTGTTAGTGTTGAAAAACCCCTTTTCGCACGTGTGTTAGTGTTGAAAAACCACTTTTCGCACTTGTGTTGGTGCAGGAAACCACTTTTGCACTTGTATTAGTGTGGAAAAAACACTTTTTGCACTTGTGATAGTGTTGAAAAACCACTTTTCGCACTTGTGTTAGTGTTGAAAAACCACTTTTCGCACTTCTGTTGGTGCAGGAAACCACTTTTGCACTTGTATTAGTGTGGAAAAAACACTTTTTGCACTTGTGATAGTGTTGAAAAACCACTTTTCACACTTGTGTTAGTGTTGAAAAACCACTTTTCGCACTTGTGTTGGTGTTGAAAAACCACTTTTCGCACTTGTGTTGGTGCAGGAAACCACTTTTGCACTTGTATTAGTGTGGAAAAACCACTTTTCGCACTTGTGTTAGTGTTGAAAAACCACTTTTCGCACTTGTGTTAGTGTTGAAAAACCACTTTTCGCACATGTGTTAGTGTTCAAAAACCACTTTTCGCACTTGTATTAGTGTGGAAAAACACTTTTTGCACTTGTGATAGTGTTGAAAAACCACTTTTCGCACTTGTGTTAGTGTTGAAAAACCACTTTTCACACTTGTGTTGGTGCAGGAAACCACTTTTGCACTTGTATTAGTGTGGAAAAAACACTTTTCGCACTTGTGTTAGTGTTGAAAAACCACTTTTCGCACTTGTGTTGGTGCAGGAAACCACTTTTGCACTTGTATTAGTGTGGAAAAAACACTTTTTGCACTTGTGATAGTGTTGAAAAACCACTTTTCGCACTTGTGTTAGTGTTGAAAAACCACTTTTCGCACTTGTGTTGGTGCAGGAAACCACTTTTGCACTTGTATTAGTGTGGAAAAAACACTTTTTGCACTTGTGATAGTGTTGAAAAACCACTTTTCGCACTTGTGTTAGTGTTGAAAAACCACTTTTCGCACTTGTGTTGGTGCAGGAAACCACTTTTGCACTTGTATTAGTGTGGAAAAACCACTTTTCGCACTTATGTTAGTGTTGAAAAACCACTTTGTCGCACTTGTGTTAGTGTTGAAAAACCACTTTTCGCACTTGTGTTGGTGCAGGAAACCACTTTTGCACTTGTATTAGTGTGGAAAAAACACTTTTTGCACTTGTGATAGTGTTGAAAAAACACTTTTCGCACTTGTGTTAGTGTTGAAAAAACACTTTTCGCACTTGTGTTGGTGTTGAAAAACCACTTTTCGCACTTGTGTTGGTGCAGGAAACCACTTTTGCACTTGTATTAGTGTGGAAAAACCACTTTTCGCACTTGTGTTAGTGTTGAAAAACCACTTTTCGCACTTGTGTTAGTGTTGAAGAACCACTTTTCGCACTTGTGTTGGTGCAGGAAACCACTTTTGCATTTGTATTAGTGTGGAAAACCACTTTTCGCACTTGTGTTAGTGTTGAAAAACCACTTTTCGCACTTGTGTTAGTGTTGAAAAAACACTTTTCGCACTTGTGTTGGTGCAGGAAACCACTTTTG
The DNA here is from genome assembly GCF_964187855.1 of Myxine glutinosa. Taxonomy (NCBI): domain Eukaryota; kingdom Metazoa; phylum Chordata; class Myxini; order Myxiniformes; family Myxinidae; genus Myxine; species Myxine glutinosa. Next base: position 9,264 of record NW_027620060.1, read on the forward strand.
CACTTGTATTAGTGTGGAAAAAACACTTTTTGCACTAGTGATAGTGTTGAAAAACCACTTTTGCACTTGTATTAGTGTGGAAAACCACTTTTTGCACATGTGTTGGTGCAGGAAACCACTTTTGCACTTGTATTAGTGTGGAAAAACCACTTTTCGCACTTGTGTTAGTGTTGAAAAACCACTTTTCGCACTTGTGTTAGTGTTGAAAAACCACTTTTCGCACTTGTGTTGGTTCAGGAAACCACTTTTGCACTTGTATTAGTGTGGAAAAACCACTTTTCGCACTTGTGTTAGTGTTGAAAAACCACTTTTCGCACTTGTGTTAGTGTTGAAAAACCACTTTTCGAACTTGTGTTGGTGCAGGAAACCACTTTTGCACTTGTATTAGTGTGGAAAAAACACTTTTTGCACTTGTGATAGTGTTGAAAAACCACTTTTCGCACTTGTGTTAGTGTTGAAAAACCACTTTTCGCACTTGTGTTGGTGCAGGAAACCACTTTTGCACTTGTATTAGTGTGGGAAAACCACTTTTCGCACTTGTGTTAGTGTTGAAAAACCACTTTTCGCACTTGTGTTAGTGTTGAAAAACCACTTTTCGCACTTGTGTTAGTGTTGAAAAACCACTTTTCGCACTTGTGTTGGTGCAGGAAACCACTTTTGCACTTGTATTAGTGTGGAAAAACCACTTTTCGCACTTGTGTTAGTGTTGAAAAACCACTTTTCGCACTTGTGTTAGTGTTGAAAAACCACTTTTCGCACTTGTGTTAGTGTTGAAAAACCACTTTTCGCACTTGTGTTGGTGCAGGAAACCACTTTTGCACTTGTATTAGTGTGGAAAAACCACTTTTCGCACTTGTGTTAGTGTTGAAAAACCACTTTTCGCACTTGTGTTGGTGCAGGAAACCACTTTTGCACTTGTATTAGTGTGGAAAAACCACTTTTTGCACTTGTGTTAGTGTTGAAAAACCAGTTTTCGCACTTGTGTTAGTGTTGAAAAACCACTTTTCGCACTTATGTTAGTGTTGAAAAACCACTTTTCGCACTTGTGTTGGTGCAGGAAACCACTTTTGCACTTGTATTAGTGTGGAAAAACCACTTTTCGCACTTGTGTTAGTGTTGAAAAACCACTTTTCGCACTTGTGTTGGTGCAGGAAACAACTTTTGCACTTGTATTAGTGTGGAAAAAACACTTTTTGCACTTGTGATAGTGTTGAAAAACCACTTTTCGCACTTGTGTTAGTGTTGAAAAACCACTTTTCGCACTTGTGTTGGTGCAGGAAACCACTTTTGCACTTGTATTAGTGTGGAAAAACCACTTTTCGCACTTGTGTTAGTGTTGAAAAACCACTTTTCGCACTTGTGTTAGTGTTGAAAAACCACTTTTCGCACTTGTGTTAGTGTTGAAAAACCACTTTTCGCACTTGTGTTGATGCAGGAAACCACTTTTGCACTTGTATTAGTGTGGAAAAACCACTTTTCGCACTTGTGTTGGTGTGGAAAAACCACTTTTCGCACTTGTGTTAGTGTTGAACAACCACTTTTCGCACTTGTGTTGGTGCAGGAAACCACTTTTGCACTTGTATTAGTGTGGAAAAAACACTTTTTGCACTTGTGATAGTGTTGAAAAACCACTTTTCGCACTTGTGTTAGTGTTGAAAAACCACTTTTCGCACTTGTGTTGGTGCAGGAAACCACTTTTGCACTTGTATTAGTGTGGAAAAACCACTTTTCGCACTTGTGTTAGTGTTGAAAAACCACTTTTCGCACTTGTGTTAGTGTTGAAAAACCACTTTTCGCACCTGTGTTGGTGCAGGAAACCACTTTTGCACTTGTATTAGTGTGGAAAAAACACTTTTTGCACTAATGATAGCATTGAAAAACCACTTTTGCACTTGTATTAGTGTGGAGAAACCACTTTTCGCACATGTGTTAGTGTTGAAAAACCACTTTTCGCACTTGTGGTAGTGTTGAAAAACCACTTTACGCACTTGTGTTAGTGTTGAAAAACCACTTTTCGCACTTGTGTTAGTGTTGAAAAACCACTTTTCGCACTTGTGTTAGTGTTGAAAAACCACTTTTCGAACTTGTGTTGGTGCAGGAAACCACTTTTGCACTTGTATTAGTGTGGAAAAAACACTTTTTGCACTTGTGATAGTGTTGAAAAACCACTTTTCGCACTTGTGTTAGTGTTGAAAAACCACTTTTCGCACTTGTGTTGGTGCAGGAAACCACTTTTGCACTTGTATTAGTGTGGGAAAACCACTTTTCGCACTTGTGTTAGTGTTGAAAAACCACTTTTCGCACTTGTGTTAGTGTTGAAAAACCACTTTTCGCACTTGTGTTAGTGTTGAAAAACCACTTTTCGCACTTGTGTTGGTGCAGGAAACCACTTTTGCACTTGTATTAGTGTGGAAAAACCACTTTTCGCACTTGTGTTAGTGTTGAAAAACCACTTTTCGCACTTGTGTTAGTGTTGAAAAACCACTTTTCGCACTTGTGTTAGTGTTGAAAAACCACTTTTCGCACTTGTGTTGGTGCAGGAAACCACTTTTGCACTTGTATTAGTGTGGAAAAACCACTTTTCGCACTTGTGTTAGTGTTGAAAAACCACTTTTCGCACTTGTGTTGGTGCAGGAAACCACTTTTGCACTTGTATTAGTGTGGAAAAACCACTTTTTGCACTTGTGTTAGTGTTGAAAAACCAGTTTTCGCACTTGTGTTAGTGTTGAAAAACCACTTTTCGCACTTATGTTAGTGTTGAAAAACCACTTTTCGCACTTGTGTTGGTGCAGGAAACCACTTTTGCACTTGTATTAGTGTGGAAAAACCACTTTTCGCACTTGTGTTAGTGTTGAAAAACCACTTTTCGCACTTGTGTTGGTGCAGGAAACAACTTTTGCACTTGTATTAGTGTGGAAAAAACACTTTTTGCACTTGTGATAGTGTTGAAAAACCACTTTTCGCACTTGTGTTAGTGTTGAAAAACCACTTTTCGCACTTGTGTTGGTGCAGGAAACCACTTTTGCACTTGTATTAGTGTGGAAAAACCACTTTTCGCACTTGTGTTAGTGTTGAAAAACCACTTTTCGCACTTGTGTTAGTGTTGAAAAACCACTTTTCGCACTTGTGTTAGTGTTGAAAAACCACTTTTCGCACTTGTGTTGATGCAGGAAACCACTTTTGCACTTGTATTAGTGTGGAAAAACCACTTTTCGCACTTGTGTTGGTGTGGAAAAACCACTTTTCGCACTTGTGTTAGTGTTGAACAACCACTTTTCGCACTTGTGTTGGTGCAGGAAACCACTTTTGCACTTGTATTAGTGTGGAAAAAACACTTTTTGCACTTGTGATAGTGTTGAAAAACCACTTTTCGCACTTGTGTTAGTGTTGAAAAACCACTTTTCGCACTTGTGTTGGTGCAGGAAACCACTTTTGCACTTGTATTAGTGTGGAAAAACCACTTTTCGCACTTGTGTTAGTGTTGAAAAACCACTTTTCGCACTTGTGTTAGTGTTGAAAAACCACTTTTCACACTTGTGTTGGTGCAGGAAACCACTTTTGCACTTGTATTAGTGTGGAAAAAACATGTTTGCACTAATGATAGCATTGAAAAACCACTTTTGCACTTGTATTAGTGTGGAGAAACCACTTTTCGCACATGTGTTAGTGTTGAAAAACCACTTTTCGCACTTGTGGTAGTGTTGAAAAACCACTTTACGCACTTGTGTTAGTGTTGAAAAACCACTTTTCGCACTTGTGTTGGTGCAGGAAACCACTTTTGCATTTGTATTAGTGTGGAAAAAACACTTTTTGCACTTGTGATAGTGTTGAAAAACCACTTTTCGCACTTGTGTTAGTGTTGAAAAACCACTTTTCGCACTTGTGTTAGTGTTGACAAACCACTTTTCGCACTTGTGTTGGTGCAGGAAACCACTTTTGCACTTGTATTAGTGTGGAAAAACCACTTTTTGCACTTGTGATAGTGTTGAAAAACCACTTTTCGCACTTGTGTTAGTGTTGAAAAACCAATTTTCGCACTTGTGTTGGTGCAGGAAATCACTTTTGCACTTGTATTAGTGTGCAAAAACCACTTTTCGCACTTGTGTTAGTGTTGAAAAACCACTTTTCGCACTTGTGTTAGTGTTGAAAAACCACTTTTCGCACTTGTGTTAGTGTTGAAAAACCACTTTTCGCACTTGTGTTGGTGCAGGAAACCACTTTTGCACTTGTATTCGTGTGGAAAAAACACTTTTTGCACTTGTGATAGTGTTGAAAAACCACTTTTCGCACTTGTGTTAGTGTTGAAAAACCACTTTTCGCACTTGTGTTGGTGCAGGAAACCACTTTTGCACTTGTATTGGTGTGGAAAAACCACTTTTCGCACCTGTGTTAGTGTTGAAAAACCACTTTTCGCACTTGTGTTAGTGTTGAAAAACCACTTTTCGCACTTGTGTTGGTGCAGGAAACCACTTTTGCACTTGTATTAGTGTGGAAAAAACACTTTTTGCACTTGTGATAGTGTTGAAAAACCACTTTTCGCACTTTTGTTAGTGTTGAAAAACCACTTTTCACAATTGTGTTGGTGCAGAAAACCACTTTTGCACTTGTATTAGTGTGGAAAAACCACTTTTCGCACTTGTGTTAGTGTTGAAAAACCACTTTTCGCACTTGTGTTAGTGTTGAAAAACCACTTTTCGCACTTGTGTTAGTGTTGAAAAACCACTTTTCGCACTTGTGTTGGTGCAGGAAACCACTTTTGCACTTGTATTAGTGTGGAAAAAACACTTTTCGCACTTGTGTTAGTGTTGAAAAACCACTTTTCGCACTTGTGTTAGTGTTGAAAAACCACTTTTCGCACTTGTGTTGGTGCAGGAAACCACTTTTGCACTTGTATTAGTGTGGAAAAAACACTTTTTGCACTTGTGATAGTGTTGAAAAACCACTTTTCGCACTAGTGTTAGTGTTGAAAAACCACTTTTCGCACTTGTGTTGGTGTTGAAAAACCACTTTTCGCACTTGTGTTGGTGCAGGAAACCACTTTTGCACTTGTATTAGTGTGGAAAAACCACTTTTCGCACTTGTGTTAGTGTTGAAAAACCACTTTTCACACTTGTGTTAGTGTTGAAGAACCACTTTTCGCACTTGTGTTGGTGCAGGAAACCACTTTTGCACTTGTATTAGTGTGGAAAAAACACTTTTCGCACTTGTGTTAGTGTTGAAAAACCACTTTTCGCACTTGTGTTAGTGTTGAAAAACCACTTATCGCACTTGTGTTGGTGCAGGAAACCACTTTTGCACTTGTATTAGTGTGGAAAAAACACTTTTTGCACGAGTGATAGTGTTGAAAAACCACTTTTGCACTTGTATTAGTGTGGAAAACCACTTTTTGCACATGTGTTAGTGTTGAAAAACCACTTTTTGCACTTGTGGTAGTGTTGAAAAACCACTTAACGCACTTGTGTTAGTGTTGAAAAACCACTTTTCGCACTTGTGTTGGTGCAGGAAACCACTTTTGCACTTGTATTAGTGTGGAAAAAACACTTTTTTCACTTGTGATAGTGTTGAAAAACCACTTTTCGCACTTGTGTTAGTGTTGAAAAACCACTTTTCGCACTTGTGTTGGTGCAGGAAACCACTTTTGCACTTGTCTTAGTGTGGAAAAACCACTTTTCGCACTTGTGTTAGTGTTGAAAAACCACTTTTCGCACTTGTGTTAGTGTTGAAAATCCACTTTTCGCACTTGTGTTGGTGCAGGAAACCACTTTTGCACTTGTATTAGTGTGGAAAAACCACTTTTCGCACTTGTGTTAGTGTTGAAAAACCACTTTTCGCACTTGTGTTAGTGTTGAAAAACCACTTTTCGAACTTGTGTTGGTGCAGGAAACCACTTTTGCACTTGTATTAGTGTGGAAAAACCACTTTTCGCACTTGTGTTAGTGTTGAAAAACCACTTTTCGCACTTGTGTTGGTGCAGGAAACCACTTTTGCACTTGTATTAGTGTGGAAAAACCACTTTTTGCACTTGTGTTAGTGTTGAAAAACCACTTTTCGCACTTGTGTTAGTGTTGAAAAACCACTTTTCGCACTTGTGTTGGTGTTGAAAAACCACTTTTCGCACTTGTGTTGGTGCAGGAAACCACTTTTGCACTTGTATTAGTGTGGAAAAACCACTTTTCGCACTTGTGTTAGTGTTGAAAAACCACTTTTCGCACTTGTGTTGGTGCAGTAAACTACTTTTGCACTTGTATTAGTGTGGAAAAAACACTTTTTGCACTTGTGATAGTGTTGAAAAACCACTTTTCGCACTTGTGTTAGTGTTGAAAAACCACTTTTCGCACTTGTGTTGGTGCAGGAAACCACTTTTGCACTTGTATTAGTGTGGAAAAACCACTTTTCGCACTTGTGTTAGTGTTGAAAAACCACTTTTCGCACTTGTGTTAGTGTTGAAAAACCACTTTTCGCACTTGTGTTAGTGTTGAAAAACCACTTTTCGCACTTGTGTTGATGCAGGAAACCACTTTTGCACTTGTATTAGTGTGGAAAAACCACTTTTCGCACTTGTGTTGGTGTGGAAAAACCACTTTTCGCACTTGTGTTAGTGTTGAACAACCACTTTTCGCACTTGTGTTGGTGCAGGAAACCACTTTTGCACTTGTATTAGTGTGGAAAAAACACTTTTTGCACTTGTGATAGTGTTGAAAAACCACTTTTCGCACTTGTGTTAGTGTTGAAAAACCACTTTTCGCACTTGTGTTGGTGCAGGAAACCACTTTTGCACTTGTATTAGTGTGGAAAAACCACTTTTCGCACTTGTGTTAGTGTTGAAAAACCACTTTTCGCACTTGTGTTAGTGTTGAAAAACCACTTTTCGCACTTGTTTTGGTGCAGGAAACCACTTTTGCACTTGTATTAGTGTGGAAAAAACACTTTTTGCACTAGTGATAGCGTTGAAAAACCACTTTTGCACTTGTATTAGTGTGGAGAAACCACTTTTCGCACATGTGTTAGTGTTGAAAAACCACTTTTCGCACTTGTGGTAGTGTTGAAAAACCACTTTACGCACTTGTATTAGTGTTGAAAAACCACTTTTCGCACTTGTGTTAGTGTTGACAAACCACTTTTCGCACTTGTGTTGGTGCAGGAAACCACTTTTGCACTTGTATTAGTGTGGAAAAACCACTTTTTGCACTTGTGATAGTGTTGAAAAACCACTTTTCGCACTTGTGTTAGTGTTGAAAAACCAATTTTCGCACTTGTGTTGGTGCAGGAAATCACTTTTGCACTTGTATTCGTGTGGAAAAACCACTTTTCGCACTTGTGTTAGTGTTGAAAAACCACTTTTCGCACTTGTGTTAGTGTTGAAAAACCACTTTTCGCACTTGTGTTAGTGTTGAAAAACCACTTTTCGCACTTGTGTTGGTGCAGGAAACCACTTTTGCACTTGTATTCGTGTGGAAAAAACACTTTTTGCACTTGTGATAGTGTTGAAAAACCACTTTTCGCAATTGTGTTAGTGTTGAAAAACCACTTTTCGCACTTGTGTTGGTGCAGGAAACCACTTTTGCACTTGTATTGGTGTGGAAAAACCACTTTTCGCACCTGTGTTGGTGTTGAAAAACCACTTTTCGCACTTGTGTTAGTGTTGAAAAACCACTTTTCGCACTTGTGTTGGTGCAGGAAACCACTTTTGCACTTGTATTAGTGTGGAAAAAACACTTTTTGCACTTGTGATAGTGTTGAAAAACCACTTTTCGCACTTGTGTTAGTGTTGAAAAACCACTTTTTGCACTTGTGTTGGTGCAGAAAACCACTTTTGCACTTGTATTAGTGTAGAAAAACCACTTTTCGCACTTGTGTTAGTGTTGAAAAACCACTTTTCGCACTTGTGTTAGTGTTGAAAAACCACTTTTCGCACTTGTGTTAGTGTTGAAAAACCACTTTTCGCACTTGTGTTGGTGCAGGAAACCACTTTTGCACTTGTATTAGTGTGGAAAAAACACTTTTCGGACTTGTGTTAGTGTTGAAAAACCACTTTTCGCACTTGTGTTAGTGTTGAAAAACCACTTTTCGCACTTGTGTTGGTGCAGGAAACCACTTTTGCACTTGTATTAGTGTGGAAAAAATACTTTTTGCACTTGTGATAGTGTTGAAAAACCACTTTTCGCACTTGTGTTAGTGTTGAAAAACCACTTTTCGCACTTGTGTTGGTGCAGGAAACCACTTTTGCACTTGTATTAGTGTGGAAAAACCACTTTTCGCACTTATGTTAGTGTTGAAAAACCACTTTGTTGCACTTGTGTTAGTGTTGAAAAACCACTTTTCGCACTTGTGTTGGTGCAGGAAACCACTTTTGCACTTGTATTAGTGTGGAAAAAACACTTTTTGCACTTGTGATAGTGTTGAAAAACCACTTTTCGCACTTGTGTTAGTGTTGAAAAACCACTTTTCGCACTTGTGTTGGTGTTGAAAAACCACTTTTCGCACTTGTGTTGGTGCAGGAAACCACTTTTGCACTTGTATTACTGTGGAAAAACCACTTTTCGCACTTGTGTTAGTGTTGAAAAACCACTTTTCGCACTTGTGTTAGTGTTGAAAAACCACTTTTCGCACTTGTGTTTGTGTTGAAAAACCACTTTTCGCACTTGTGTTAGTGTTGAAAAACCACTTTTCGCACTTGTGTTGGTGCAGGAAACCACTATTCGCACTTGTGTTGGTGCAGGAAACCACTTTTGCACTTGTATTAGTGTGGAAAAACCACTTTTCGCACTTGTGTTAGTGTTGAAAAACCACTTTTCGCGCTTGTGTTGGTGCAGGAAACCACTTTTGCACTTGTATTAGTGTGGAAAAACCACTTTTCGCACTTGTGTTAGTGTTAAAAAACCACTTTTCACACTTGTGTTAGTGTTGAAAAACCACTTTTCGCACTTGTGTTGGTGCAGGAAACCACTTTTGCACTTGTATAAGTGTGGAAAAAACACTTTTTGCACTTGTGATAGTGTTGAAAAACCACTTTTCGCACTTGTGTTAGTGTTGAAAAACCACTTTACGCACTTGTGTTGGTGTTGAAAAACCACTTTTCGCACTTGTGTTGGTGCAGGAAACCACTTTTGCACTTGTATTAGTGTGGAAAAACCACTTTTCGCACTTGTGTTAGTGTTGAAAAACCACTTTTCGCACTTGTGTTAGTGTTGAAAAACCCCTTTTCGCACGTGTGTTAGTGTTGAAAAACCACTTTTCGCACTTGTGTTGGTGCAGGAAACCACTTTTGCACTTGTATTAGTGTGGAAAAAACACTTTTTGCACTTGTGATAGTGTTGAAAAACCACTTTTCACACTTGTGTTAGTGTTGAAAAACCACTTTTCGCACTTGTGTTGGTGTTGAAAAACCACTTTTCGCACTTGTGTTGGTGCAGGAAACCACTTTTGCACTTGTGTTAGTGTTGAAAAACCACTTTTCGCACTTGTGTTAGTGTTGAAAAACCACTTTTTGCACTTGTGTTAGTGTTCAAAAACCACTTTTCGCACTTGTATTAGTGTGGAAAAAACACTTTTTGCACTTGTGATAGTGTTGAAAAACCACTTTTCGCACTTGTGTTAGTGTTGAAAAACCACTTTTCACACTTGTGTTGGTGCAGGAAACCACTTTTGCACTTGTATTAGTGTGGAAAAAACACTTTTCGCACTTGTGTTAGTGTTGAAAAACCACTTTTCGCACTTGTGTTAGTGTTGAAAAACCACTTTTCGCACTTGTGTTGGTGCAGGAAACCACTTTTGCACTTGTATTAGTGTGGAAAAAACACTTTTTGCACTTGTGATAGTGTTGAAAAACCACTTTTCGCACTTGTGTTAGTGTTGAAAAACCACTTTTTGCACTTGTGTTGGTGCAGGAAACCACTTTTGCACTTGTATTAGTGTGGAAAAAACACTTTTTGCACTTGTGATAGTGTTGAAAAACCACTTTTCGCACTTGTGTTAGTGTTGAAAAACCACTTTTCGCACTTGTGTTGGTGCAGGAAACCACTTTTGCACTTGTATTAGTGTGGAAAAACCACTTTTCGCACTTATGTTAGTGTTGAAAAACCACTTTGTCGCACTTGTGTTAGTGTTGAAAAACCACTTTTCGCACTTGTGTTGGTGCAGGAAACCACTTTTGCACTTGTATTAGTGTGGAAAAAACACTTTTTGCACTTGTGATAGTGTTGAAAAACCACTTTTCGCACTTGTGTTAGTGTTGAAAAAACACTTTTCGCACTTGTGTTGGTGTTGAAAAACCACTTTTCGCACTTGTGTTGGTGCAGGAAACCACTTTTGCACTTGTATTAGTGTGGAAAAACCACTTTTCGCACTTGTGTTAGTGTTGAAAAACCACTTTTCGCACTTGTGTTAGTGTTGAAGAACCACTTTTCGCACTTGTGTTGGTGCAGGAAACCACTTTTGCATTTGTATTAGTGTGGAAAAACCACTT
>NW_027620061.1:0-19621 GCF_964187855.1 Myxine glutinosa
GCACTTGTATTAGTGTGGAAAAACCACTTTTCGCACTTGTGTTAGTGTTGAAAAACCACTTTTCGCACTTGTGTTAGTGTTGAAAAACCACTTTTCGCACTTGTGTTGGTGCAGGAAACCACTTTTGCACTTGTATTAGTGTGGAAAAAACACTTTTTGCACTTGTGATAGTGTTGAAAAACCACTTTTCGCACCTGTGTTAGTGTTGAAAAACCACTTTTCGCACTTGTGTTAGTGTTGAAAAACCACTTTTCGCACTTGTGTTGGTGCAGAAAACCACTTTTGCACTTGTATTAGTGTGGAAAAAACACTTTTTGCACTTGTGATAGTGTTGAAAAACCACTTTTCGCACTTGTGTTAGTGTTGAAAAACAACTTTTCGCACTTGTGTTAGTGTTGAAAAACCACTTTTCGCACTTGTGTTGGTGCAGGAAACCACTTTTGCACTTGTATTAGTGTGGAAAAAACACTTTTTGCACTTGTGATAGTGTTGAAAAACCACTTTTCGCACTTGTGTTAGTGTTGAAAAAGCACTTTTCGCACTTGTGTTGGTGCAGGAAACCACTTTTGCACTTGTATTAGTGTGGAAAAAACACTTTTCGCACTTGTGTTAGTGTTGAAAAACCACTTTTTGCACTTGTGTTGGTGCAGGAAACCACTTTTGCACTTGTATTAGTGTGGAAAAAACACTTTTTGCACTTGTGATCATGTTGAAAAACCACTTTTCGCACTTGTGTTAGTGTTGAAAAAGCACTTTTCGCACTTGTGTTGGTGCAGGAAACCACTTTTGCACTTGTATTAGTGTGGAAAAAACACTTTTCGCACTTGTGTTAGTGTTGAAAACCCACTTTTTGCACTTGTGTTAGTGTTGAAAAACCACTTTTCGCACTTGTGTTGGTGCAGGAAACCACTTTTGCACTTGTATTAGTGTGGAAAAAACACTTTTTGCACTTGTGATAGTGTTGAAAAACCACTTTTTGCACTTGTGTTAGTGTTGAAAAACCACTTTTCGCACTTGTGTTAGTGTTGAAAAACCACTTTTCACACTTGTGTTGGTGCAGGAAACCACTTTTGCACTTGTATTAGTGTGGAAAAAACACTTTTTGCACTTGTGATAGTGTTGAAAAACCACTTTTCGCACTTGTGTTAGTGTTGAAAAACCACTTTTCGCACTTGTGTTAGTGTTGAAAAACCACTTTTCGCACTTGTGTTGGTGCAGGAAACCACTTTTGCACTTGTATTAGTGTGGAAAAAACACTTTTTGCACTTGTGATAGTGTTGAAAAACCACTTTTCGCACTTGTGTTAGTGTTGAAAAACCACTTTTCGCCCTTGTGTTATTGTTGAAAAACCACTTTTCGCACTTGTGTTGGTGCAGGAAACCACTTTTGCACTTGTATTAGTGTGGAAAAAACACTTTTTGCACTTGTGATAGTGTTGAAAAACCACTTTTCGCACTTGTGTTAGTGTTGAAAAACCACTTTTCGCACTTGTGTTAGTGTTGAAAAACCACTTTTCGCACATGTGTTGGTGCAGGAAAACCACTTTTGCACTTGTATTGGTGTGGAAAAACCACTTTTCGCACTTGGGTTAGTGTTGAAAAACCACTTTTCGCACTTGTGTTAGTGTTGAAAAACCACTTTTTGCACTTGTGTTAGTGTTGAAAAACCACTTTTCGCACTTGTGTTGGTGCAGGAAACCGCTTTTGCACTTGTATTAGTGTGGAAAAAACCACTTTTCGCACTTGTGTTAGTGTTGAAAAACCACTTTTCGCACATGTGTTGGTGCAGGAAAACCACTTTTGCACTTGTATTGGTGTGGAAAAACCACTTTTCGCACTTGGGTTAGTGTTGAAAAACCACTTTTCGCACTTGTGTTAGTGTTGAAAAACCACTTTTTGCACTTGTGTTAGTGTTGAAAAACCACTTTTCACACTTGTGTTGGTGCAGGAAACCGCTTTTGCACTTGTATTAGTGTGGAAAAAACCACTTTTCGCACTTGTGTTAGTGTTGAAAAACCACTTTTCGCACTTGTGTTAGTGTTGAAAAACCACTTTTCGCACTTGTGTTGGTGCAGGAAACCACTTTTGCACTTGTATTAGTGTGGAAAAAACACTTTTTGCACTTGTGATAGTGTTGAAAAACCACTTTTCGCACTTGTGTTAGTGTTGAAAAACCACTTTTCGCACTTGTGTTGGTGCATGAAACCACTTTTGCACTTGTATTAGTGTGGAAAAACCACTTTTCGCACTTGTGTTAGTGTTGAAAAACCACTTTTCGCACTTGTGTTAGTGTTGAAAAACCACTTTTCGCACTTGTGTTGGTGCAGGAAACCACTTTTGCACTTGTATTAGTGTGGAAAAAACACTTTTTGCACTTGTGATAGTGTTGAAAAACCACTTTTCGCACCTGTGTTAGTGTTGAAAAACCACTTTTCGCACTTGTGTTAGTGTTGAAAAACCACTTTTCGCACTTGTGTTGGTGCAGAAAACCACTTTTGCACTTGTATTAGTGTGGAAAAAACACTTTTTGCACTTGTGATAGTGTTGAAAAACCACTTTTCGCACTTGTGTTAGTGTTGAAAAACAACTTTTCGCACTTGTGTTAGTGTTGAAAAACCACTTTTCGCACTTGTGTTGGTGCAGGAAACCACTTTTGCACTTGTATTAGTGTGGAAAAAACACTTTTTGCACTTGTGATAGTGTTGAAAAACCACTTTTCGCACTTGTGTTAGTGTTGAAAAAGCACTTTTCGCACTTGTGTTGGTGCAGGAAACCACTTTTGCACTTGTATTAGTGTGGAAAAAACACTTTTCGCACTTGTGTTAGTGTTGAAAAACCACTTTTCGCACTTGTGTTGGTGCAGGAAACCACTTTTGCACTTGTATTAGTGTGGAAAAAACACTTTTTGCACTTGTGATCGTGTTGAAAAACCACTTTTCGCACTTGTGTTAGTGTTGAAAAAGCACTTTTCGCACTTGTGTTGGTGCAGGAAACCACTTTTGCACTTGTATTAGTGTGGAAAAAACACTTTTCGCACTTGTGTTAGTGTTGAAAAACCACTTTTCGCACTTGTGTTAGTGTTGAAAAACCACTTTTCGCACTTGTGTTGGTGCAGGAAACCACTTTTGCACTTGTATTAGTGTGGAAGAAACACTTTTTGCACTTGTGATAGTGTTGAAAAACCACTTTTCGCACTTGTGTTAGTGTTGAAAAAGCACTTTTCACACTTGTATTGGTGCAGGAAACCACTTTTGCACTTGTATTAGTGTGGAAAAAACACTTTTCGCACTTGTGTTAGTGTTGAAAAACCACTTTTCGCACTTGTGTTAGTGTTGAAAAACCACTTTTCGCACTTGTGTTGGTGCAGGAAACCACTTTTGCACTTGTATTAGTGTGGAAAAAACACTTTTTGCACTTGTGATAGTGTTGAAAAACCACTTTTCGCACTTGTGTTGGTGCAGGAAACCACTTTTGCACTTGTATTAGTGTGGAAAAAACACTTTTTGCACTTGTGATAGTGTTGAAAAACCACTTTTCGCACTTGTGTTAGTGTTGAAAAACCACTTTTCGCACTTGTGTTGGTGCAGGAAACCACTTTTGCACTTGTATTAGTGTGGAAAAAACACTTTTTGCACTTGTGATAGTGTTGAAAAACCACTTTTCGCACTTGTGTTGGTGCAGGAAACCACTTTTGCACTTGTATTAGTGTGGAAAAAACCACTTTTTGCACTTGTGATAGTGTTGAAAAACCACTTTTCGCACTTGTGTTAGTGTTGAAAAACCACTTTTCGCACTTGTGTTGGTGCAGGAAACCACTTTTGCACTTGTATTAGTGTGGAAAAAACACTTTTTGCACTTGTGATAGTGTTGAAAACCACTTTTTGCACTTGTGTTAGTGTTGAAAAACCACTTTTCGCACTTGTGTTAGTGTTGAAAAACCACTTTTCACACTTGTGTTGGTGCAGGAAACCACTTTTGCACTTGTATTAGTGTGGAAAAAACACTTTTTGCACTTGTGATAGTGTTGAAAAACCACTTATCGCACTTGTGTTAGTGTTGAAAAACCACTTTTCGCACTTGTGTTAGTGTTGAAAAACCACTTTTCGCACTTGTGTTGGTGCAGGAAAACCACTTTTGCACTTGTATTGGTGTGGAAAAACCACTTTTAGCACTTGGGTTAGTGTTGAAAAACCACTTTTCGCACTTGTGTTAGTGTTGAAAAACCACTTTTTGCACTTGTGTTAGTGTTGAAAAACCACTTTTCGCACTTGTGTTGGTGCAGGAAACCGCTTTTGCACTTGTATTAGTGTGGAAAAAACCACTTTTCGCACTTGTGTTAGTGTTGAAAAACCACTTTTTGCACTTGTGTTAGTGTTGAAAAACCACTTTTCGCACTTGTGTTGGTGCAGGAAACCACTTTTGCACTTGTATTAGTGTGGAAAAAACACTTTTTGCACTTGTGATAGTGTTGAAAAACCACTTTTCGCACTTGTGTTAGTGTTGAAAAACCACTTTTCGCACTTGTGTTGGTGCAGGAAACCACTTTTGCACTTGTATTAGTGTGGAAAAACCACTTTTCGCACTTGTGTTAGTGTTGAAAAACCACTTTTCGCACTTGTGTTAGTGTTGAAAAACCACTTTTCGCACTTGTGTTGGTGCAGGAAACCACTTTTGCACTTGTATTAGTGTGGAAAAAACACTTTTTGCACTTGTGATAGTGTTGAAAAACCACTTTTCGCACCTGTGTTAGTGTTGAAAAACCACTTTTCGCACTTGTGTTAGTGTTGAAAAACCACTTTTCGCACTTGTGTTGGTGCAGAAAACCACTTTTGCACTTGTATTAGTGTGGAAAAAACACTTTTTGCACTTGTGATAGTGTTGAAAAACCACTTTTCGCACTTGTGTTAGTGTTGAAAAACAACTTTTCGCACTTGTGTTAGTGTTGAAAAACCACTTTTCGCACTTGTGTTGGTGCAGGAAACCACTTTTGCACTTGTATTAGTGTGGAAAAAACACTTTTTGCACTTGTGATAGTGTTGAAAAACCACTTTTCGCACTTGTGTTAGTGTTGAAAAAGCACTTTTCGCACTTGTGTTGGTGCAGGAAACCACTTTTGCACTTGTATTAGTGTGGAAAAAACACTTTTCGCACTTGTGTTAGTGTTGAAAAAAACCACTTTTTGCACTTGTGTTGGTGCAGGAACCACTTTTGCACTTGTATTAGTGTGGAAAAAACACTTTTTGCACTTGTGATCATGTTGAAAAACCACTTTTCGCACTTGTGTTAGTGTTGAAAAAGCACTTTTCGCACTTGTGTTGGTGCAGGAAACCACTTTTGCACTTGTATTAGTGTGGAAAAAACACTTTTCGCACTTGTGATAGTGTTGAAAAACCACTTTTCGCACTTGTGTTGGTGCAGGAAACCACTTTTGCACTTGTATTAGTGTGGAAAAAAACACTTTTTGCACTTGTGATAGTGTTGAAAAACCACTTTTTGCACTTGTGTTAGTGTTGAAAAACCACTTTTCGCACTTGTGTTAGTGTTGAAAAACCACTTTTCACACTTGTGTTGTGCAGGAAACCACTTTTGCACTTGTATTAGTGTGGAAAAACCACTTTTTGCACTTGTGATAGTGTTGAAAAACCACTTTTCGCACTTGTGTTAGTGTTGAAAAACCACTTTTCGCACTTGTGTTAGTGTTGAAAAACCACTTTTCGCACTTGTGTTGGTGCAGGAAACCACTTTTGCACTTGTATTAGTGTGGAAAAACACTTTTTGCACTTGTGATAGTGTTGAAAAACCACTTTTCGCACTTGTGTTAGTGTTGAAAAACCACTTTTCGCCCTTGTGTTATTGTTGAAAAACCACTTTTCGCACTTGTGTTGGTGCAGGAAACCACTTTTGCACTTGTATTAGTGTGGAAAAAACACTTTTTGCACTTGTGATAGTGTTGAAAAACCACTTTTCGCACTTGTGTTAGTGTTGAAAAACCACTTTTCGCACTTGTGTTAGTGTTGAAAAACCACTTTTCGCACATGTGTTGGTGCAGGAAAACCACTTTTGCACTTGTATTGGTGTGGAAAAACCACTTTTCGCACTTGGGTTAGTGTTGAAAAACCACTTTTCGCACTTGTGTTAGTGTTGAAAAACCACTTTTTGCACTTGTGTTAGTGTTGAAAACCACTTTTCGCACTTGTGTTGGTGCAGGAAACCGCTTTTGCACTTGTATTAGTGTGGAAAAAACCACTTTTCGCACTTGTGTTAGTGTTGAAAAACCACTTTTCGCACTTGTGTTAGTGTTGAAAAACCACTTTTCGCACTTGTGTTGGTGCAGGAAACCACTTTTGCACTTGTATTAGTGTGGAAAAAACACTTTTTGCACTTGTGATAGTGTTGAAAAACCACTTTTCGCACTTGTGTTAGTGTTGAAAAACCACTTTTCGCACTTGTGTTGGTGCATGAAACCACTTTTGCACTTGTATTAGTGTGGAAAAACCACTTTTCGCACTTGTGTTAGTGTTGAAAAACCACTTTTCGCACTTGTGTTAGTGTTGAAAAACCACTTTTCGCACTTGTGTTGGTGCAGGAAACCACTTTTGCACTTGTATTAGTGTGGAAAAAACACTTTTTGCACTTGTGATAGTGTTGAAAAACCACTTTTCGCACCTGTGTTAGTGTTGAAAAACCACTTTTCGCACTTGTGTTAGTGTTGAAAAACCACTTTTCGCACTTGTGTTGGTGCAGAAAACCACTTTTGCACTTGTATTAGTGTGGAAAAAACACTTTTTGCACTTGTGATAGTGTTGAAAAACCACTTTTCGCACTTGTGTTAGTGTTGAAAAACAACTTTTCGCACTTGTGTTAGTGTTGAAAAACCACTTTTCGCACTTGTGTTGGTGCAGGAAACCACTTTTGCACTTGTATTAGTGTGGAAAAAACACTTTTTGCACTTGTGATAGTGTTGAAAAACCACTTTTCGCACTTGTGTTAGTGTTGAAAAAGCACTTTTCGCACTTGTGTTGGTGCAGGAAACCACTTTTGCACTTGTATTAGTGTGGAAAAAACACTTTTCGCACTTGTGTTAGTGTTGAAAAACCACTTTTCGCACTTGTGTTGGTGCAGGAAACCACTTTTGCACTTGTATTAGTGTGGAAAAAACACTTTTTGCACTTGTGATCGTGTTGAAAAACCACTTTTCGCACTTGTGTTAGTGTTGAAAAAGCACTTTTCGCACTTGTGTTGGTGCAGGAAACCACTTTTGCACTTGTATTAGTGTGGAAAAAACACTTTTCGCACTTGTGTTAGTGTTGAAAAACCACTTTTCGCACTTGTGTTAGTGTTGAAAAACCACTTTTCGCACTTGTGTTGGTGCAGGAAACCACTTTTGCACTTGTATTAGTGTGGAAAAAACACTTTTTGCACTTGTGATAGTGTTGAAAAACCACTTTTTGCACTTGTGTTAGTGTTGAAAAACCACTTTTCGCACTTGTGTTAGTGTTGAAAAACCACTTTTCACACTTGTGTTGGTGCAGGAAACCACTTTTGCACTTGTATTAGTGTGGAAAAAACACTTTTTGCACTTGTGATAGTGTTGAAAAACCACTTTTCGCACTTGTGTTAGTGTTGAAAAACCACTTTTCGCACTTGTGTTAGTGTTGAAAAACCACTTTTCGCACTTGTGTTGGTGCAGGAAACCACTTTTGCACTTGTATTAGTGTGGAAAAAAACACTTTTTGCACTTGTGATAGTGTTGAAAAACCACTTTTCGCACTTGTGTTAGTGTTGAAAAACCACTTTTGGCACTTGTGCTAGTGTTGAAAAACCACTTTTCGCACTTGTGTTGGTGCAGGAAACCACTTTTGCACTTGTATTAGTGTGGAAAAACCACTTTTCGCACTTGGGTTAGTGTTGAAAAACCACTTTTCGCACTTGTGTTAGTGTTGAAAAACCACTTTTTGCACTTGTGCTAGTGTTGAAAAACCACTTTTCGCACTTGTGTTGGTGCAGGAAACCACTTTTGCACTTGTATTAGTGTGGAAAAACCACTTTTCGCACTTGTGTTAGTGTTGAAAAACCACTTTTCGCACTTGTGTTAGTGTTGAAAAACCACTTTTCGCACTTGTGTTGGTGCAGGAAACGACTTTTGCACTTGTATTAGTGTGGAAAAAACACTTTTTGCACTTGTGATAGTGTTGAAAAACCACTTTTCGCACTTGTGTTAGTGTTGAAAAACCACTTTTCGCACTTGTGTTGGTGCAGAAAACCACTTTTGCACTTGTATTAGTGTGGAAAAAACACTTTTTGCACTTGTGATAGTGTTGAAAAACCACTTTTCGCACTTGTGTTAGTGTTGAAAAACCACTTTTCGCACTTGTGTTAGTGTTGAAAAACCACTTTTCGCACTTGTGTTAGTGTTGAAAAACCACTTTTCGCACTTGTGTTGGTGCAGGAAACCACTTTTGCACTTGTATTAGTGTGGAAAAAACACTTTTTGCACTTGTGACAGTGTTGAAAAACCACTTTTCGCACCTGTGTTAGTGTTGAAAAACCACTTTTCGCACTTGTGTTAGTGTTGAAAAACCACTTTTCGCACTTGTGTTGGTGCAGAAAACCACTTTTGCACTTGTATTAGTGTGGAAAAAACACTTTTTGCACTTGTGATAGTGTTGAAAAACCACTTTTCGCACTTGTGTTAGTGTTGAAAAACAACTTTTCGCACTTGTGTTAGTGTTGAAAAACCACTTTTCGCACTTGTGTTGGTGCAGGAAACCACTTTTGCACTTGTATTAGTGTGGAAAAAACACTTTTTGCACTTGTGATAGTGTTGAAAAACCACTTTTCGCACTTGTGTTAGTGTTGAAAAAGCACTTTTCGCACTTGTGTTGGTGCAGGAAACCACTTTTGCACTTGTATTAGTGTGGAAAAAACACTTTTCGCACTTGTGTTAGTGTTGAAAAACCACTTTTTGCACTTGTGTTGGTGCAGGAAACCACTTTTGCACTTGTATTAGTGTGGAAAAAACACTTTTTGCACTTGTGATCATGTTGAAAAACCACTTTTCGCACTTGTGTTAGTGTTGAAAAAGCACTTTTCGCACTTGTGTTGGTGCAGGAAACCACTTTTGCACTTGTATTAGTGTGGAAAAAACACTTTTCGCACTTGTGTTAGTGTTGAAAAACCACTTTTTGCACTTGTGTTAGTGTTGAAAAACCACTTTTCGCACTTGTGTTGGTGCAGGAAACCACTTTTGCACTTGTATTAGTGTGGAAAAAACACTTTTTGCACTTGTGATAGTGTTGAAAAACCACTTTTTGCACTTGTGTTAGTGTTGAAAAACCACTTTTTGCACTTGTGTTAGTGTTGAAAAACCACTTTTCACACTTGTGTTGGTGCAGGAAACCACTTTTGCACTTGTATTAGTGTGGAAAAAACACTTTTTGCACTTGTGATAGTGTTGAAAAACCACTTTTCGCACTTGTGTTAGTGTTGAAAAACCACTTTTCGCACTTGTGTTAGTGTTGAAAAACCACTTTTTGCACTTGTGTTAGTGTTGAAAAACCACTTTTCGCACTTGTGTTGGTGCAGGAAACCGCTTTTGCACTTGTATTAGTGTGGAAAAAACCACTTTTCGCACTTGTGTTAGTGTTGAAAAACCACTTTTCGCACTTGTGTTAGTGTTGAAAAACCACTTTTCGCACTTGTGTTGGTGCAGGAAACCACTTTTGCACTTGTATTAGTGTGGAAAAAACACTTTTTGCACTTGTGATAGTGTTGAAAAACCACTTTTCGCACTTGTGTTAGTGTTGAAAAACCACTTTTCGCACTTGTGTTGGTGCAGGAAACCACTTTTGCACTTGTATTAGTGTGGAAAAACCACTTTTCGCACTTGTGTTAGTGTTGAAAAACCACTTTTCGCACTTGTGTTAGTGTTGAAAAACCACTTTTCGCACTTGTGTTGGTGCAGGAAACCACTTTTGCACTTGTATTAGTGTGGAAAAAACACTTTTTGCACTTGTGATAGTGTTGAAAAACCACTTTTCGCACCTGTGTTAGTGTTGAAAAACCACTTTTCGCACTTGTGTTAGTGTTGAAAAACCACTTTTCGCACTTGTGTTGGTGCAGAAAACCACTTTTGCACTTGTATTAGTGTGGAAAAAACACTTTTTGCACTTGTGATAGTGTTGAAAAACCACTTTTCGCACTTGTGTTACTGTTGAAAAACAACTTTTCGCACTTGTGTTAGTGTTGAAAAACCACTTTTCGCACTTGTGTTGGTGCAGGAAACCACTTTTGCACTTGTATTAGTGTGGAAAAAACACTTTTTGCACTTGTGATAGTGTTGAAAAACCACTTTTCGCACTTGTGTTAGTGTTGAAAAAGCACTTTTCGCACTTGTGTTGGTGCAGGAAACCACTTTTGCACTTGTATTAGTGTGGAAAAAACACTTTTCGCACTTGTGTTAGTGTTGAAAAACCACTTTTTGCACTTGTGTTGGTGCAGGAAACCACTTTTGCACTTGTATTAGTGTGGAAAAAACACTTTTTGCACTTGTGATCATGTTGAAAAACCACTTTTCGCACTTGTGTTAGTGTTGAAAAAGCACTTTTCACACTTGTGTTGGTGCAGGAAACCACTTTTGCACTTGTATTAGTGTGGAAAAAACACTTTTCGCACTTGTGTTAGTGTTGAAAAACCACTTTTTGCACTTGTGTTAGTGTTGAAAAACCACTTTTCGCACTTGTGTTGGTGCAGGAAACCACTTTTGCACTTGTATTAGTGTGGAAAAAACACTTTTTGCACTTGTGATAGTGTTGAAAAACCACTTTTTGCACTTGTGTTAGTGTTGAAAAACCACTTTTCGCACTTGTGTTAGTGTTGAAAAACCACTTTTCACACTTGTGTTGGTGCAGGAAACCACTTTTGCACTTGTATTAGTGTGGAAAAAACACTTTTTGCACTTGTGATAGTGTTGAAAAACCACTTTTCGCACTTGTGTTAGTGTTGAAAAACCACTTTTCGCACTTGTGTTAGTGTTGAAAAACCACTTTTCGCACTTGTGTTGGTGCAGGAAACCACTTTTGCACTTGTATTAGTGTGGAAAAAACACTTTTTGCACTTGTGATAGTGTTGAAAAACCACTTTTCGCACTTGTGTTAGTGTTGAAAAACCACTTTTCGCACTTGTGTTATTGTTGAAAAACCACTTTTCGCACTTGTGTTGGTGCAGGAAACCACTTTTGCATTTGTATTAGTGTGGAAAAAACACTTTTTGCACTTGTGATAGTGTTGAAAAACCACTTTTCGCACTTGTGTTAGTGTTGAAAAACCACTTTTCGCACTTGTGTTAGTGTTGAAAAACCACTTTTCGCACATGTGTTGGTGCAGGAAAACCACTTTTGCACTTGTATTGGTGTGGAAAAACCACTTTTCGCACTTGGGTTAGTGTTGAAAAACCACTTTTCGCACTTGTGTTAGTGTTGAAAAACCACTTTTTGCACTTGTGTTAGTGTTGAAAAACCACTTTTCGCACTTGTGTTGGTGCAGGAAACCGCTTTTGCACTTGTATTAGTGTGGAAAAAACCACTTTTCGCACTTGTGTTAGTGTTGAAAAACCACTTTTCGCACTTGTGTTAGTGTTGAAAAACCACTTTTCGCACTTGTGTTGGTGCAGGAAACCACTTTTGCACTTGTATTAGTGTGGAAAAAACACTTTTTGCACTTGTGATAGTGTTGAAAAACCACTTTTCGCACTTGTGTTAGTGTTGAAAAACCACTTTTCGCACTTGTGTTGGTGCATGAAACCACTTTTGCACTTGTATTAGTGTGGAAAAACCACTTTTCGCACTTGTGTTAGTGTTGAAAAACCACTTTTCGCACTTGTGTTAGTGTTGAAAAACCACTTTTCGCACTTGTGTTGGTGCAGGAAACCACTTTTGCACTTGTATTAGTGTGGAAAAAACACTTTTTGCACTTGTGATAGTGTTGAAAAACCACTTTTCGCACCTGTGTTAGTGTTGAAAAACCACTTTTCGCACTTGTGTTAGTGTTGAAAAACCACTTTTCGCACTTGTGTTGGTGCAGAAAACCACTTTTGCACTTGTATTAGTGTGGAAAAAACACTTTTTGCACTTGTGATAGTGTTGAAAAACCACTTTTCGCACTTGTGTTAGTGTTGAAAAACAACTTTTCGCACTTGTGTTAGTGTTGAAAAACCACTTTTCGCACTTGTGTTGGTGCAGGAAACCACTTTTGCACTTGTATTAGTGTGGAAAAAACACTTTTTGCACTTGTGATAGTGTTGAAAAACCACTTTTCGCACTTGTGTTAGTGTTGAAAAAGCACTTTTCGCACTTGTGTTGGTGCAGGAAACCACTTTTGCACTTGTATTAGTGTGGAAAAAACACTTTTCGCACTTGTGTTAGTGTTGAAAAACCACTTTTCGCACTTGTGTTGGTGCAGGAAACCACTTTTGCACTTGTATTAGTGTGGAAAAAACACTTTTTGCACTTGTGATCGTGTTGAAAAACCACTTTTCGCACTTGTGTTAGTGTTGAAAAAGCACTTTTCGCACTTGTGTTGGTGCAGGAAACCACTTTTGCACTTGTATTAGTGTGGAAAAAACACTTTTCGCACTTGTGTTAGTGTTGAAAAACCACTTTTCGCACTTGTGTTAGTGTTGAAAAACCACTTTTCGCACTTGTGTTGGTGCAGGAAACCACTTTTGCACTTGTATTAGTGTCGAAGAAACACTTTTTGCACTTGTGATAGTGTTTAAAAACCACTTTTCGCACTTGTGTTAGTGTTGAAAAAGCACTTTTCACACTTGTGTTGGTGCAGGAAACCACTTTTGCACTTGTATTAGTGTGGAAAAAACACTTTTCGCACTTGTGTTAGTGTTGAAAAACCACTTTTCGCACTTGTGTTAGTGTTGAAAAACCACTTTTCGCACTTGTGTTGGTGCAGGAAACCACTTTTGCACTTGTATTAGTGTGGAAAAAACACTTTTTGCACTTGTGATAGTGTTGAAAAACCACTTTTCGCACTTGTGTTGGTGCAGGAAACCACTTTTGCACTTGTATTAGTGTGGAAAAAACACTTTTTGCACTTGTGATAGTGTTGAAAAACCACTTTTCGCACTTGTGTTAGTGTTGAAAAACCACTTTTCGCACTTGTGTTGGTGCAGGAAACCACTTTTGCACTTGTATTAGTGTGGAAAAAACACTTTTTGCACTTGTGATAGTGTTGAAAAACCACTTTTCGCACTTGTGTTGGTGCAGGAAACCACTTTTGCACTTGTATTAGTGTGGAAAAAACACTTTTTGCACTTGTGATAGTGTTGAAAAACCACTTTTCGCACTTGTGTTAGTGTTGAAAAACCACTTTTCGCACTTGTGTTGGTGCAGGAAACCACTTTTGCACTTGTATTAGTGTGGAAAAAACACTTTTTGCACTTGTGATAGTGTTGAAAAACCACTTTTTGCACTTGTGTTAGTGTTGAAAAACCACTTTTCGCACTTGTGTTAGTGTTGAAAAACCACTTTTCACACTTGTGTTGGTGCAGGAAACCACTTTTGCACTTGTATTAGTGTGGAAAAAACACTTTTTGCACTTGTGATAGTGTTGAAAAACCACTTATCGCACTTGTGTTAGTGTTGAAAAACCACTTTTCGCACTTGTGTTAGTGTTGAAAAACCACTTTTCGCACTTGTGTTGGTGCAGGAAAACCACTTTTGCACTTGTATTGGTGTGGAAAAACCACTTTTAGCACTTGGGTTAGTGTTGAAAAACCACTTTTCGCACTTGTGTTAGTGTTGAAAAACCACTTTTTGCACTTGTGTTAGTGTTGAAAAACCACTTTTCGCACTTGTGTTGGTGCAGGAAACCGCTTTTGCACTTGTATTAGTGTGGAAAAAACCACTTTTCGCACTTGTGTTAGTGTTGAAAAACCACTTTTCGCACTTGTGTTAGTGTTGAAAAACCACTTTTCGCACTTGTGTTGGTGCAGGAAACCACTTTTGCACTTGTATTAGTGTGGAAAAAACACTTTTTGCACTTGTGATAGTGTTGAAAAACCACTTTTCGCACTTGTGTTAGTGTTGAAAAACCACTTTTCGCACTTGTGTTGGTGCAGGAAACCACTTTTGCACTTGTATTAGTGTGGAAAAACCACTTTTCGCACTTGTGTTAGTGTTGAAAAACCACTTTTCGCACTTGTGTTAGTGTTGAAAAACCACTTTTCGCACTTGTGTTGGTGCAGGAAACCACTTTTGCACTTGTATTAGTGTGGAAAAAACACTTTTTGCACTTGTGATAGTGTTGAAAAACCACTTTTCGCACCTGTGTTAGTGTTGAAAAACCACTTTTCGCACTTGTGTTAGTGTTGAAAAACCACTTTTCGCACTTGTGTTGGTGCAGAAAACCACTTTTGCACTTGTATTAGTGTGGAAAAAACACTTTTTGCACTTGTGATAGTGTTGAAAAACCACTTTTCGCACTTGTGTTAGTGTTGAAAAACAACTTTTCGCACTTGTGTTAGTGTTGAAAAACCACTTTTCGCACTTGTGTTGGTGCAGGAAACCACTTTTGCACTTGTATTAGTGTGGAAAAAACACTTTTTGCACTTGTGATAGTGTTGAAAAACCACTTTTCGCACTTGTGTTAGTGTTGAAAAAGCACTTTTCGCACTTGTGTTGGTGCAGGAAACCACTTTTGCACTTGTATTAGTGTGGAAAAAACACTTTTCGCACTTGTGTTAGTGTTGAAAAACCACTTTTTGCACTTGTGTTGGTGCAGGAAACCACTTTTGCACTTGTATTAGTGTGGAAAAAACACTTTTTGCACTTGTGATCATGTTGAAAAACCACTTTTCGCACTTGTGTTAGTGTTGAAAAAGCACTTTTCGCACTTGTGTTGGTGCAGGAAACCACTTTTGCACTTGTATTAGTGTGGAAAAAACACTTTTCGCACTTGTGTTAGTGTTGAAAACCCACTTTTTGCACTTGTGTTAGTGTTGAAAAACCACTTTTCGCACTTGTGTTGGTGCAGGAAACCACTTTTGCACTTGTATTAGTGTGGAAAAAACACTTTTTGCACTTGTGATAGTGTTGAAAAACCACTTTTTGCACTTGTGTTAGTGTTGAAAAACCACTTTTCGCACTTGTGTTAGTGTTGAAAAACCACTTTTCACACTTGTGTTGGTGCAGGAAACCACTTTTGCACTTGTATTAGTGTGGAAAAAACACTTTTTGCACTTGTGATAGTGTTGAAAAACCACTTTTCGCACTTGTGTTAGTGTTGAAAAACCACTTTTCGCACTTGTGTTAGTGTTGAAAAACCACTTTTCGCACTTGTGTTGGTGCAGGAAACCACTTTTGCACTTGTATTAGTGTGGAAAAAACACTTTTTGCACTTGTGATAGTGTTGAAAAACCACTTTTCGCACTTGTGTTAGTGTTGAAAAACCACTTTTCGCCCTTGTGTTATTGTTGAAAAACCACTTTTCGCACTTGTGTTGGTGCAGGAAACCACTTTTGCACTTGTATTAGTGTGGAAAAAACACTTTTTGCACTTGTGATAGTGTTGAAAAACCACTTTTCGCACTTGTGTTAGTGTTGAAAAACCACTTTTCGCACTTGTGTTAGTGTTGAAAAACCACTTTTCGCACATGTGTTGGTGCAGGAAAACCACTTTTGCACTTGTATTGGTGTGGAAAAACCACTTTTCGCACTTGGGTTAGTGTTGAAAAACCACTTTTCGCACTTGTGTTAGTGTTGAAAAACCACTTTTTGCACTTGTGTTAGTGTTGAAAAACCACTTTTCGCACTTGTGTTGGTGCAGGAAACCGCTTTTGCACTTGTATTAGTGTGGAAAAAACCACTTTTCGCACTTGTGTTAGTGTTGAAAAACCACTTTTCGCACTTGTGTTAGTGTTGAAAAACCACTTTTCGCACTTGTGTTGGTGCAGGAAACCACTTTTGCACTTGTATTAGTGTGGAAAAAACACTTTTTGCACTTGTGATAGTGTTGAAAAACCACTTTTCGCACTTGTGTTAGTGTTGAAAAACCACTTTTCGCACTTGTGTTGGTGCATGAAACCACTTTTGCACTTGTATTAGTGTGGAAAAACCACTTTTCGCACTTGTGTTAGTGTTGAAAAACCACTTTTCGCACTTGTGTTAGTGTTGAAAAACCACTTTTCGCACTTGTGTTGGTGCAGGAAACCACTTTTGCACTTGTATTAGTGTGGAAAAAACACTTTTTGCACTTGTGATAGTGTTGAAAAACCACTTTTCGCACCTGTGTTAGTGTTGAAAAACCACTTTTCGCACTTGTGTTAGTGTTGAAAAACCACTTTTCGCACTTGTGTTGGTGCAGAAAACCACTTTTGCACTTGTATTAGTGTGGAAAAAACACTTTTTGCACTTGTGATAGTGTTGAAAAACCACTTTTCGCACTTGTGTTAGTGTTGAAAAACAACTTTTCGCACTTGTGTTAGTGTTGAAAAACCACTTTTCGCACTTGTGTTGGTGCAGGAAACCACTTTTGCACTTGTATTAGTGTGGAAAAAACACTCTTTGCACTTGTGATAGTGTTGAAAAACCACTTTTCGCACTTGTGTTAGTGTTGAAAAAGCACTTTTCGCACTTGTGTTGGTGCAGGAAACCACTTTTGCACTTGTATTAGTGTGGAAAAAACACTTTTCGCACTTGTGTTCGTGTTGAAAAACCACTTTTCGCACTTGTGTTGGTGCAGGAAACCACTTTTGCACTTGTATTAGTGTGGAAAAAACACTTTTTGCACTTGTGATCGTGTTGAAAAACCACTTTTCGCACTTGTGTTAGTGTTGAAAAAGCACTTTTCGCACTTGTGTTGGTGCAGGAAACCACTTTTGCACTTGTATTAGTGTGGAAAAAACACTTTTCGCACTTGTGTTAGTGTTGAAAAACCACTTTTCGCACTTGTGTTAGTGTTGAAAAACCACTTTTCGCACTTGTGTTGGTGCAGGAAACCACTTTTGCACTTGTATTAGTGTGGAAAAAACACTTTTTGCACTTGTGATAGTGTTGAAAAACCACTTTTTGCACTTGTGTTAGTGTTGAAAAACCACTTTTCGCACTTGTGTTAGTGTTGAAAAACCACTTTTCACACTTGTGTTGGTGCAGGAAACCACTTTTGCACTTGTATTAGTGTGGAAAAAACACTTTTTGCACTTGTGATAGTGTTGAAAAACCACTTTTCGCACTTGTGTTAGTGTTGAAAAACCACTTTTCGCACTTGTGTTAGTGTTGAAAAACCACTTTTCGCACTTGTGTTGGTGCAGGAAACCACTTTTGCACTTGTATTAGTGTGGAAAAAACACTTTTTGCACTTGTGATAGTGTTGAAAAACCACTTTTCGCACTTGTGTTAGTGTTGAAAAACCACTTTTGGCACTTGTGCTAGTGTTGAAAAACCACTTTTCGCACTTGTGTTGGTGCAGGAAACCACTTTTGCACTTGTATTAGTGTGGAAAAACCACTTTTCGCACTTGGGTTAGTGTTGAAAAACCACTTTTCGCACTTGTGTTAGTGTTGAAAAACCACTTTTTGCACTTGTGCTAGTGTTGAAAAACCACTTTTCGCACTTGTGTTGGTGCAGGAAACCACTTTTGCACTTGTATTAGTGTGGAAAACCACTTTTCGCACTTGTGTTAGTGTTGAAAAACCACTTTTCGCACTTGTGTTAGTGTTGAAAAACCACTTTTCGCACTTGTGTTGGTGCAGGAAACGACTTTTGCACTTGTATTAGTGTGGAAAAAACACTTTTTGCACTTGTGATAGTGTTGAAAAACCACTTTTCGCACTTGTGTTAGTGTTGAAAAACCACTTTTCGCACTTGTGTTGGTGCAGAAAACCACTTTTGCACTTGTATTAGTGTGGAAAAAACACTTTTTGCACTTGTGATAGTGTTGAAAAACCACTTTTCGCACTTGTGTTAGTGTTGAAAAACCACTTTTCGCACTTGTGTTAGTGTTGAAAAACCACTTTTCGCACTTGTGTTAGTGTTGAAAAACCACTTTTCGCACTTGTGTTGGTGCAGGAAACCACTTTTGCACTTGTATTAGTGTGGAAAAAACACTTTTTGCACTTGTGATAGTGTTGAAAAACCACTTTTCGCACCTGTGTTAGTGTTGAAAAACCACTTTTCGCACTTGTGTTAGTGTTGAAAAACCACTTTTCGCACTTGTGTTGGTGCAGAAAACCACTTTTGCACTTGTATTAGTGTGGAAAAAACACTTTTTGCACTTGTGATAGTGTTGAAAAACCACTTTTCGCACTTGTGTTAGTGTTGAAAAACAACTTTTCGCACTTGTGTTAGTGTTGAAAAACCACTTTTCGCACTTGTGTTGGTGCAGGAAACCACTTTTGCACTTGTATTAGTGTGGAAAAAACACTTTTTGCACTTGTGATAGTGTTGAAAAACCACTTTTCGCACTTGTGTTAGTGTTGAAAAACCACTTTTGGCACTTGTGCTAGTGTTGAAAAACCACTTTTCGCACTTGTGTTGGTGCAGGAAACCACTTTTGCACTTGTATTAGTGTGGAAAAACCACTTTTCGCTATTGGGTTAGTGTTGAAAAACCACTTTTCGCACTTGTGTTAGTGTTGAAAAACCACTTTTTGCACTTGTGCTAGTGTTGAAAAACCACTTTTCGCACTTGTGTTGGTGCAGGAAACCACTTTTGCACTTGTATTAGTGTGGAAAACCACTTTTCGCACTTGTGTTAGTGTTGAAAAACCACTTTTCGCACTTGTGTTAGTGTTGAAAAACCACTTTTCGCACTTGTGTTGGTGCAGGAAACGACTTTTGCACTTGTATTAGTGTGGAAAAAACACTTTTTGCACTTGTGATAGTGTTGAAAAACCACTTTTCGCACTTGTGTTAGTGTTGAAAAACCACTTTTCGCACTTGTGTTGGTGCAGAAAACCACTTTTGCACTTGTATTAGTGTGGAAAAAACACTTTTTGCACTTGTGATAGTGTTGAAAAACCACTTTTCGCACTTGTGTTAGTGTTGAAAAACCACTTTTCGCACTTGTGTTAGTGTTGAAAAACCACTTTTCGCACTTGTGTTAGTGTTGAAAAACCACTTTTCGCACTTGTGTTGGTGCAGGAAACCACTTTTGCACTTGTATTAGTGTGGAAAAAACACTTTTTGCACTTGTGATAGTGTTGAAAAACCACTTTTCGCACCTGTGTTAGTGTTGAAAAACCACTTTTCGCACTTGTGTTAGTGTTGAAAAACCACTTTTCGCACTTGTGTTGGTGCAGAAAACCACTTTTGCACTTGTATTAGTGTGGAAAAAACACTTTTTGCACTTGTGATAGTGTTGAAAAACCACTTTTCGCACTTGTGTTAGTGTTGAAAAACCACTTTTGGCACTTGTGCTAGTGTTGAAAAACCACTTTTCGCACTTGTGTTGGTGCAGGAAACCACTTTTGCACTTGTATTAGTGTGGAAAAACCACTTTTCGCACTTGGGTTAGTGTTGAAAAACCACTTTTCGCACTTGTGTTAGTGTTGAAAAACCACTTTTTGCACTTGTGCTAGTGTTGAAAAACCACTTTTCGCACTTGTGTTGGTGCAG
>NW_027620062.1:0-19548 GCF_964187855.1 Myxine glutinosa
ACAAGTGCAAAAGTGGTTTCCTGCACCAACACAAGTGCGAAAAGTGGTTTTTCAACACTAACACAAGTGCGAAAAGTGGTTTTTCAACACAAACACAAGTGCAAAATGTGTTTTTTCAACACTAACACAAGTGAAAGATGGTTTCCTGCACCAACACAAGTGAGAAAAGTGGTTTTTCAACACTAACACAAGTGCGAAAAGTAGTTTTTCCACACTAATACAAGTGCAAAAGTGGTTTCCTGCACCAACACAAGTGCGAAAAGTGGTTTTTCAACACTAACACAAGTGCGAAAAGTGGTTTTTCAACACTATCACAAGTGCAAAATGTGTTTTTTCCACACTAATACAAGTGCAAAAGTGGTTTCCTGCACCAACACAAGTGCGAAAAGTGGTTTTTAAACACTAACACAAGTGCGAAAAGTGGTTTTTCAACACTAACACAAGTGCGAAAAGTGGTTTTTCAACACTAACACAAGTGCGAAAAGTGGTTTTTCCACACTATACAAGTGCAAAGTGGTTTCCTGCGCCAATACAAGTGCGAAAAGTGGTTTTTCAAAACTAACACAAGTGCGAAAAGTGGTTTTTTCAACACTAACACAAGTGCAAAAAGTGGTTTTTTCAACACTAACACAAGTGCGAAAAGTGGTTTTGCCACACTAATACATGTGCAAAAGTGGTTTCCTGCACAACACAAGTGCGAAAAGTGGTTTTTCAACACTAACACAAGTTGCGAAAAGTGGTTTTTTAACACTAACACAAGTGCGAAAAGTGGTTTTTCCACTCTAATACAAGTGCAATAGTGGTTTCCTGCACCAACACAAGTGCGAAAAGTGGTTTTTCAACACTAACACAAGTGCGAAAAGTGGTTTTTCAAAATTACACAAGTGCGAAAAGTGGTTTTTCAACACTATCACAAGTGCAAAAAGTGTTTTTTCCACACTAATACAAGTGCAAAAGTGGTGTCCTGTACCAACACAAGTGCGAAAAGTAGTTTTTCAACACTAACACAAGTGCGAAAAGTGGTTTTTCAACACTATCACAAGTGCGAAAAGTGTTTTTTCCACTCTAACACAAGTGCAAAAGTGGTTTCCTGCACCAACACAAGTGCGAAAAGTGGTTTTTCAACACTAACACAAGTGCGAAAAGTGGTTTTTCAACACTAGCACAAGTGCGAAAAGTTGTTTTTCAACACTATCACAAGTGCAAAAAGTGTTTTTTCCCACTAATACAAGTGCAAAAGTGGTTTCCTGCACCAACACAAGTGCGAAAAGTGGTTTTTCAACACTAACACAAGTGCGAAAAGTGGTTTTTCAACACTAACTCAAGTGCGAAAAGTAGTTTTTCAACAGTAACACAAGTGAAAGGTGGTTTCCTGCACCAACACAAGTGAGAAAAGTGGTTTTCAACACTAACACAAGTGCGAAAAGTAGTTTTTCCACACTAATACAAGTGCAAAAGTGGTTTCCTGCACCAACACAAGTGCGAAAAGTGGTTTTTCACACTAACACAAGTGCGAAAAGTGGTTTTTCAACACTATCACAAGTGCAAAATGTGTTTTTTCCACACTAATACAAGTGCAAAAGTGGTTTCCTGCACCAACACAAGTGCGAAAAGTGGTTTTTAAACACTAACACAAGTGCGAAAAGTGTTTTCGTTTTCAACACTAACACAAGTGCGAAAAGTGGTTTTTCAACACTAACACAAGTGCGAAAAGTGGTTTTTCCACACTAATACAAGTGCAAAAGTGGTTTCCTGCACCAATACAAGTGCGAAAAGTGGTTTTTCAAAACTAACACAAGTGCGAAAAGTGGTTTTTCAACACTAACACAAGTGCGAAAAGTGGTTTTTCAACACTAACACAAGTGCGAAAAGTGGTTTTGCCACACTAATACAAGTGCAAAAGTGGTTTCCTGCACCAACACAAGTGTGAAAAGTGGTTTTTCAACACTAACACAAGTGCGAAAAGTGGTTTTTTAACACTAACACAAGTGCGAAAAGTGGTTTTTCAACACTATCACAAGTGCAAAAAGTGTTTTTTCCACACTAATACATGTGCAAAAGTGGTTTCCTGCACCAACACAAGTGCGAAAAGTGGTTTTTCAACACTAACACAGGTGCGAAAAGTGGTTTTTCAACACTAACACAAGTGCGAAAAGTGGTTTTTCAACACTAACACAAGTGCAAAAAAGTGGTTTTTCAACACTAACACAAGTGCAAAAAGTGTTTTTTCCACTCTAATACAAGTGCAAAAGTGGTTTCCTGCACCAACACAAGTGCGAAAAGTGGTTTTTCAACACTAACACAAGTGCGAAAAGTGGTTTTTCAACACTAACACAAGTGCGAAAAGTGGTTTTTCAACACTATCACAAGTGCAAAAAGTGTTTTTTCCACATTAATACAAGTGCAATAGTGGTTTCCTGCACCAACACAAGGGCGAAAAGTGGTTTTTCAACACTAACACAAGTGCGAAAAGTGGTTTTTCAACACTAACACAAGTGCGAAAAGTGTTTTTTCCTCTCTAACACAAGTGCAAAAGTGGTTTCCTGCACCAACACAAGTGCGAAAAGTGGTTTTTCAACACTAACACAAGTGCGAAAAGTGGTTTTTCAACACTATCACAAGTGCAAAATGTGTTTTTCCACACTAATACAAGTGCAAAAGTGGTTTCCTGCACCAACACAAGTGCGAAAAGTGGTTTTTCAACACTAACACGAGTGCGAAAAGTGGTTTTTCAACACTAACACAATTGCGAAAAAGTGGTTTTTCAACACTAACACACGTGCGAAAAAGTGGTTTTTCAACACTAACACAAGTGCGAAAAGTGTTTTTCAACACTAACACAAGTGCGAAAAGTGTTTTTTCACACTAATACAAGTGCAAAAGTGGTTTCCTGCACCAACACAAGTGCGAAAAGTGGTTTTTCAACACTAACCCAAGTGCGAAAAGTGGTTTTTCAACACTAACACAAGTGCGAAAAGTGGTTTTTCAACACTAACACAAGTGCGAAAAGTGGTTTTTCCACACTAATACAAGTGCAAAAGTGGTTTCCTGCACCAACACAAGTGCGAAAAGTGGTTTTTCAACACTAACACAAGTGCAAAAAGTGGTTTTTCAACACTAACACAAGTGCGAAAAGTGTTTTTTCAACACTAACACAAGTGCGAAAAGTGGTTTTTCAACACTATCACAAGTGCAAAAAGTGTTTTTTCACACTCATACAAGTGCAAAAGTGGTTTCCTGCACCAACACAAGTGCAAAAAGTGGTTTTTCAACACTAACACAAGTGCGGAAAAGTGGTTTTTTCAACACTAACACAAGTGCAAAAGTGGTTTCCTGCACCAACACAAGTGCGGAAAAGTGGTTTTTCAACACTAACACAAGTGCGAAAAGTGGTTTTTCAACACTAACACAAGTGCAAAAGTGGTTTCCTGCACCAACACAAGTGAGAAAAGTGGTTTTTCAACACTAACACAAGTGCGAAAAGTGGTTTTTCCACACTAATACAAGTGCAAAAGTGGTTTCCTGCACCAACACAAGTGCGAAAAGTGGTTTTTCAACACTAACACAAGTGCGAAAAGTGGTTTTTTCCACACTAATACAAGTGCAAAAGTGGTTTCCTGCACCAACACAAGTGCGAAAAGTGGTTTTTCAACACTAACACAAGTGCGAAAAGTGGTTTTTCAACACTACACAAGTGCAAAATGTGTTTTTTCCACACTAATACAAGTGCAAAAGTGGTTTCCTGCACCAACACAAGTGCGAAAAGTGGTTTTTCAACACTAACACAAGTGCGAAAGTGGTTTTTCAACACTAACACAAGTGCGAAAAGTGGTTTTTCAACACTAACACAAGTGCGAAAAGTGGTTTTTCAACACTAACACAAGTGCGAAAAGTGGTTTTTCAACACTAACACAAGTGCGAAAAGTGTTTTTTTCCACACTAATACAAGTGCAAAAGTGGTTTCCTGCACCAACACAAGTGCGAAAAGTGGTTTTTCAACACTAACCCAAGTGTGAAAAGTGGTTTTTCAACACTAACACAAGTGCGAAAAGTGGTTTTTCAACACTAACACAAGTGCGAAAAGTGGTTTTTCCAACTAATACAAGTGCAAAAGTGGTTTCCTGCACCAACACAAGTGCGAAAAGTGGTTTTTCAACACTAACACAAGTGCAAAAAGTGGTTTTTCAACACAAACACAAGTGCAAAATGTGTTTTTTCAACACTAACACAAGTGAAAGATGGTTTCCTGCACCAACACAAGTGAGAAAAGTGGTTTTTCAACACTAACACAAGTGCGAAAAGTAGTTTTTCCACACTAATACAAGTGCAAAAGTGGTTTCCTGCACCAACACAAGTGCGAAAAGTGGTTTTTCAACACTAACACAAGTGCGAAAAGTGGTTTTTCAACACTATCACAAGTGCAAAATGTGTTTTTTCCACACTAATACAAGTGCAAAAGTGGTTTCCTGCACCAACACAAGTGCGAAAAGTGGTTTTTAAACACTAACACAAGTGCGAAAAGTGGTTTTTCAACACTAACACAAGTGCGAAAAGTGTTTTTCAACACTAACACAAGTGCGAAAAGTGGTTTTTCCACACTAATACAAGTGCAAAAGTGGTTTCCTGCGCCAATACAAGTGCGAAAAGTGGTTTTTCAAAACTAACACAAGTGCGAAAAGTGGTTTTTCAACACTAACACAAGTGCGAAAAGTGGTTTTTCAAGACTAACACAAGTGCGAAAAGTTGTTTTGCCACACTAATACATGTGCAAAAGTGGTTTCCTGCACCAACACAAGTGCGAAAAGTGGTTTTTCAACACTAACACAAGTGCGAAAAGTGGTTTTTTAACACGAACACAAGTGCGAAAAGTGGTTTTTCCACTCTAATACAAGTGCAATAGTGGTTTCCTGCACCAACACAAGTGCGAAAAGTGGTTTTTCAACACTAACACAAGTGCGAAAAGTGGTTTTTCAAATTACACAAGTGCGAAAAGTGGTTTTTTCAACACTATCACAAGTGCAAAAAGTGTTTTTTCCACACTAATACAAGTGCAAAAGTGGTGTCCTGTACCAACACAAGTGCGAAAAGTAGTTTTCAACACTAACACAAGTGCGAAAAGTGGTTTTTTCAACACTATCACAAGTGCGAAAAGTGTTTTTTCCACTCTAACACAAGTGCAAAAGTGGTTTCCTGCACCAACACAAGTGCGAAAAGTGGTTTTTCAACACTAACACAAGTGCAAAAAGTGGTTTTTCAACACTAGCACAAGTGCGGAAAAGTTGTTTTTCAACACTATCACAAGTGCAAAAAGTGTTTTTTCCCACTAATACAAGTGCAAAAGTGGTTTCCTGCACCAACACAAGTGCGAAAAGTGGTTTTTCAACACTAACACAAGTGCGAAAGTGGTTTTTTCAACACTAACTCAAGTGCGAAAAGTAGTTTTTCAACAGTAACACAAGTGAAAGGTGGTTTCCTGCACCACACAAGTGAGAAAAGTGGTTTTCAACACTAACACAAGTGCGAAAAGTAGTTTTTCCACACTAATACAAGTGCAAAAGTGGTTTCCTGCACCAACACAAGTGCGAAAAGTGGTTTTTCAACACTAACACAAGTGCGAAAAGTGGTTTTTCAACACTATCACAAGTGCAAAATGTGTTTTTTCCACACTAATACAAGTGCAAAAGTGGTTTCCTGCACCAACACAAGAGCGAAAAGTGGTTTTTAAACACTAACACAAGTGCGAAAAGTGGTTTTTCAACACTAACACAAGTGCGAAAAGTGGTTTTTCAACACTAACACAAGTGCGAAAAGTGGTTTTTCCACACTAATACAAGTGCAAAAGTGGTTTCCTGCACCAATACAAGTGCGAAAAGTGGTTTTTCAAAACTAACACAAGTGCGAAAAGTGGTTTTTCAACACTAACACAAGTGCGAAAAGTGGTTTTTCAACACTAACACAAGTGCGAAAAGTGGTTTTGCCACACTAATACAAGTGCAAAAGTGGTTTCCTGCACCAACACAAGTGCGAAAAGTGGTTTTTCAACACTAACACAAGTGCGAAAAGTGGTTTTTTAACACTAACACAAGTGCGAAAAGTGGTTTTTCAACACTATCACAAGTGCAAAAAGTGTTTTTTCCACACTAATACATGTGCAAAAGTGGTTTCCTGCACCAACACAAGTGCGAAAAGTGGTTTTTCAACACTAACACAGGTGCGAAAAGTGGTTTTTCAACACTAACACAAGTGCGAAAAGTGGTTTTTCAACACTAACACAAGTGCAAAAAAGTGGTTTTTCAACACTAACACAAGTGCAAAAAGTGTTTTTTCCACTCTAATACAAGTGCAAAAGTGGTTTCCTGCACCAACACAAGTGCGAAAAGTGGTTTTTCAACACTAACACAAGTGCGAAAAGTGGTTTTTCAACACTAACACAAGTGCGAAAAGTGGTTTTTCAACACTATCACAAGTGCAAAAAGTGTTTTTTCCACATTAATACAAGTGCAATAGTGGGTTTCCTGCACCAACACAAGGGCGAAAAGTGGTTTTTCAACACTAACACAAGTGCGAAAAGTGGTTTTCAACACTAACACAAGTGCGAAAAGTGTTTTTTCCTCTCTAACACAAGTGCAAAAGTGGTTTCCTGCACCAACACAAGTGCGAAAAGTGGTTTTTCAACACTAACACAAGTGCGAAAAGTGGTTTTTCAACACTAACACAAGTGCGAAAAGTGGTTTTTTCAACACTAACACAAGTGCGAAAAGTGTTTTTTCCACACTAACACAAGTGCAAAAGTGGTTTCTGCACCAACACAAGTGCGAAAAGTGGTTTTTCCACACTAATACAAGTGCAAAAGTGGTTTTCCTGCACCAACACAGGTGCGAAAAGTGGTTTTTCAACACTAACACAAGTGCGAAAAGTGGTTTTTCAACACTAACACAAGTGCGAAAAGTTGTTTTTCAACACTATCACAAGTGCAAAAAGTGTTTTTTCCACATTAATACAAGTGCAATAGTGGTTTCCTGCACCAACACAAGTGCGAAAAGTGGTTTTTCAACACTAACACAAGTGCGAAAAGTGGTTTTTCAAAACTAACACAAGTGCGAAAAGTGGTTTTTCAACACTATCACAAGTGCAAAAAGTGTTTTTTCCACACTAATACAAGTGCAAAAGTGGTTTCCTGTCCCAACACAAGTGCGAAAAAGTGGTTTTTCAACACTAACACAAGTGCGAAAAGTGGTTTTTCAACACTATCACAAGTGCGAAAAGTGTTTTTTCCACTCTAACACAAGTGCAAAAGTGGTTTCCTGCACCAACACAAGTGCGAAAAGTGGTTTTTCAACACTAACACAAGTGCGAAAAGTGGTTTTTTCAACCTAGCACAAGTGCGAAAAGTTGTTTTTCAACACTATCACAAGTGTAAAAAGTGTTTTTTTCCCACTAATACAAGTGCAAAAGGTGGTTTCCTGCACCAACACAAGTGCGAAAAGTGGTTTTTCAACACTAACACAAGTGCGAAAAGTGGTTTTTCAACACTAACTCAAGTGCGAAAAGTAGTTTTTCAACAGTAACACAAGTGCGAAAAGTGGTTTCCTGCACCAACACAAGTGCGAAAAGTGGTTTTTCAACACTAACACAAGTGCGAAAAGTGGTTTTTCAACACTATCACAAGTGCAAAATGTGTTTTTCCACACTAATACAAGTGCAAAAGTGGTTTCCTGCACCAACACAATTGCGAAAAGTGGTTTTTAAACACTAACACAAGTGCGAAAAGTGGTTTTTCAACACTAACACAAGTGCGAAAAGTGGTTTTTCAACACTAACACAAGTGCGAAAAGTGGTTTTTCCACACTAATACAAGTGCAAAAGTGGTTTCCTGCACCAATACAAGTGCGAAAAGTGGTTTTTCAAAACTAACACAAGTGCGAAAAGTGGTTTTTCAACACTAACACAAGTACGAAAAGTGGTTTTTCAACACTAACACAAGTGCGAAAAGTGGTTTTGCCACACTAATACAAGTGCAAAAGTGGTTTCCTGCACCAACACAAGTGCGAAAAGTGGTTTTTCAACACTAACACAAGTGCGAAAAGTGGTTTTTTAACACTAACACAAGTACGAAAAGTGGTTTTTCAACACTATCACAAGTGCAAAAAGTGTTTTTTCCACACTAATACAAGTGCAAAAGTGGTTTCCTGCACCAACACAAGTGCGAAAAGTGGTTTTTCAACACTAACACAGGTGCGAAAAGTGGTTTTTCAACACTAACACAAGTGCGAAAAGTGGTTTTTCAACATTATCACAAGTGCAAAAAGTGTTTTTTCCACACTAATACAAGTGCAAAAGTGGTTTCCTGCACCAACACAAGTGCGAAAAGTGGTTTTTCAACACTAACACGAGTGCGAAAAGTGGTTTTTCAACACTAACACAATTGCGAAAAGTGGTTTTTCAACACTAACACACATGCGAAAAGTGGTTTTTCAACACTAACACAAGTGCGAAAAGTGGTTTTTCAACACTAACACAAGTGCGAAAAGTGTTTTTTCCACACTAATACAAGTGCAAAAGTGGTTTCCTGCACCAACACAAGTGCGAAAAGTGGTTTTTCAACACTAACCCAAGTGCGAAAAGTGGTTTTTCAACACTAACACAAGTGCGAAATGTGGTTTTTCAACACTAACACAAGTGCGAAAAGTGGTTTTCCACACTAATACAAGTGCAAAAGTGGTTTCCTGCACCAACACAAGTGCGAAAAGTGGTTTTTCAACACTAACACAAGTGCAAAAAGTGGTTTTTCAACACTAACACAAGTGCGAAAAGTGTTTTTTCAACACTAATACAAGTGCAAAAGTGGTTTCCTGTCCCAACACAAGTGCGAAAAGTGGTTTTTCAACACTAACACAAGTGCGAAAAGTGGTTTTTCAACACTATCACAAGTGCGAAAAGTGTTTTTTCCACTCTAACACAAGTGCAAAAGTGGTTTCCTGCACCAACACAAGTGCGAAAAGTGGTTTTTCAACACTAACACAAGTGCGAAAAGTGGTTTTTCAACACTAGCACAAGTGCGAAAAGTTGTTTTTCAACACTATCACAAGTGTAAAAAGTGTTTTTTTCCCACTAATACAAGTGCAAAAGTGGTTTCCTGCACCAACACAAGTGCGAAAAGTGGTTTTTCAACACTAACACAAGTGCGAAAAGTGGTTTTTCAACACTAACTCAAGTGCGAAAAGTAGTTTTTCAACAGTAACACAAGTGCGAAAAGTGGTTTCCTGCACCAACACAAGTGCGAAAAGTGGTTTTTCAACACTAACACAAGTGCGAAAAGTGGTTTTTCAACACTATCACAAGTGCAAAATGTGTTTTTCCACACTAATACAAGTGCAAAAGTGGTTTCCTGCACCAACACAATTGCGAAAAGTGGTTTTTAAACACTAACACAAGTGCGAAAAGTGGTTTTTCAACACTAACACAAGTGCGAAAAGTGGTTTTTCAACACTAACACAAGTGCGAAAAGTGGTTTTTCCACACTAATACAAGTGCAAAAGTGGTTTCCTGCACCAATACAAGTGCGAAAAGTGGTTTTTCAAAACTAACACAAGTGCGAAAAGTGGTTTTTCAACACTAACACAAGTACGAAAAGTGGTTTTTCAACACTAACACAAGTGCGAAAAGTGGTTTTGCCACACTAATACAAGTGCAAAAGTGGTTTCCTGCACCAACACAAGTGCGAAAAGTGGTTTTTCAACACTAACACAAGTGCGAAAAGTGGTTTTTTAACACTAACACAAGTGCGAAAAGTGGTTTTTCAACACTATCACAAGTGCAAAAAGTGTTTTTTCCACACTAATACAAGTGCAAAAGTGGTTTCCTGCACCAACACAAGTGCGAAAAGTGGTTTTTCAACACTAACACAGGTGCGAAAAGTGGTTTTTCAACACTAACACAAGTGCGAAAAGTGGTTTTTCAACATTATCACAAGTGCAAAAAGTGTTTTTTCCACACTAATACAAGTGCAAAAGT
Organism: Myxine glutinosa; assembly: GCF_964187855.1. Classification (NCBI taxonomy): domain Eukaryota; kingdom Metazoa; phylum Chordata; class Myxini; order Myxiniformes; family Myxinidae; genus Myxine; species Myxine glutinosa. The sequence continues at coordinate 10,015 of NW_027620062.1, forward strand.
GGTTTCCTGCACCAACACAAGTGCGAAAAGTGGTTTTTCAACACTAACACGAGTGCGAAAAGTGGTTTTTCAACACTAACACAATTGCGAAAAGTGGTTTTTCAACACTAACACACATGCGAAAAGTGGTTTTTCAACACTAACACAAGTGCGAAAAGTGGTTTTTCAACACTAACACAAGTGCGAAAAGTGTTTTTTCCACACTAATACAAGTGCAAAAGTGGTTTCCTGCACCAACACAAGTGCGAAAAGTGGTTTTTCAACACTAACCCAAGTGCGAAAAGTGGTTTTTCAACACTAACACAAGTGCGAAATGTGGTTTTTCAACACTAACACAAGTGCGAAAAGTGGTTTTCCACACTAATACAAGTGCAAAAGTGGTTTCCTGCACCAACACAAGTGCGAAAAGTGGTTTTTCAACACTAACACAAGTGCAAAAAGTGGTTTTTCAACACTAACACAAGTGCGAAAAGTGTTTTTTCAACACTAACACAAGTGCGAAAAGTGGTTTTTCAACACTAACACAAGTGCGAAAAGTGGTTTTTCAACACTATCACAAGTGCAAAAAGTGTTTTTTCCACACTCATACAAGTGCAAAAGTGGTTTCCTGCACCAACACAAGTGCAAAAAGTGGTTTTTCAACACTAACACAAGTGCGAAAAGTGGTTTTTCAACACTAACACAAGTGCAAAAGTGGTTTCCTGCACCAACACAAGTGCGAAAAGTGGTTTTTCAACACTAACACAAGTGCGAAAAGTGGTTTTTCAACACTAACACAAGTGCAAAAGTGGTTTCCTGCACCAACACAATTGAGAAAAGTGGTTTTTCAACACTAACACAAGTGCGAAAAGTGGTTTTTCCACACTAATACAAGTGCAAAAGTGGTTTCCTGCACCAACACAAGTGCGAAAAGTGGTTTTTCAACACTAACACAAGTGCGAAAAGTGGTTTTTCCACACTAATACAAGTGCAAAAGTGGTTTCCTGCACCAACACAAGTGCGAAAAGTGGTTTTTCAACACTAACACAAGTGCGAAAAGTGGTTTTTCAACACTACCACAAGTGCAAAATGTGTTTTTTCCACACTAATACAAGTGCAAAAGTGGTTTCCTGCACCAACACAAGTGCGAAAAGTGGTTTTTCAACACTAACACAAGTGCGAAAAGTGGTTTTTCAACACTAACACAAGTGCGAAAAGTGGTTTTTCAACACTAACACAAGTGCGAAAAGTGGTTTTTCAACACTAACACAAGTGCGAAAAGTGGTTTTTCAACACTAACACAAGTGCGAAAAGTGTTTTTTCCACACTAATACAAGTGCAAAAGTGGTTTCCTGCACCAACACAAGTGCGAAAAGTGGTTTTTCAACACTAACCCAAGTGCGAAAAGTGGTTTTTCAACACTAACACAAGTGCGAAAAGTGGTTTTTCAACACTAACACAAGTGCGAAAAGTGGTTTTTCCAACTAATACAAGTGCAAAAGTGGTTTCCTGCACCAACACAAGTGCGAAAAGTGGTTTTTCAACACTAACACAAGTGCGAAAAGTGGTTTTTCAACACAAACACAAGTGCAAAATGTGTTTTTTCAACACTAACACAAGTGAAAGATGGTTTCCTGCACCAACACAAGTGAGAAAAGTGGTTTTTCAACACTAACACAAGTGCGAAAAGTAGTTTTTCCACACTAATACAAGTGCAAAAGTGGTTTCCTGCACCAACACAAGTGCGAAAAGTGGTTTTTCAACACTAACACAAGTGCGAAAAGTGGTTTTTCAACACTATCACAAGTGCAAAATGTGTTTTTTCCACACTAATACAAGTGCAAAAGTGGTTTCCTGCACCAACACAAGTGCGAAAAGTGGTTTTTAAACACTAACACAAGTGCGAAAAGTGGTTTTTCAACACTAACACAAGTGCGAAAAGTGGTTTTTCAACACTAACACAAGTGCGAAAAGTGGTTTTGCCACACTAATACAAGTGCAAAAGTGGTTTCCTGCACCAACACAAGTGCGAAAAGTGGTTTTTCAACACTAACACAAGTGCAAAAAGTGGTTTTTTAACACTAACACAAGTGCGAAAAGTGGTTTTTCCACTCTAATACAAGTGCAATAGTGGTTTCCTGCACCAACACAAGTGCGAAAAGTGGTTTTTCAACCCTAACACAAGTGCGAAAAGTGGTTTTTCAAAATTACACAAGTGCGAAAAGTGGTTTTTCAACACTATCACAAGTGCAAAAAGTGTTTTTTCCACACTAATACAAGTGCAAAAGTGGTGTCCTGTACCAACACAAGTGCGAAAAGTAGTTTTTCAAAACTAACACAGGTGCGAAAAGTGGTTTTTCAACACTAACACAAGTGCGAAAAGTGGTTTTTCAACACTAACACAAGTGCGAAAAGTGGTTTTGCCACACTAATACAAGTGCAAAAGTGGTTTCCTGCACCAACACAAGTGCGAAAAGTGGTTTTTCAACACTAACACAAGTGCGAAAAGTGGTTTTTTAACACTAACACAAGTGCGAAAAGTGGTTTTTCAACACTATCACAAGTGCAAAAAGTGTTTTTTCCACACTAATACAAGTGCAAAAGTGGTTTCCTGCACCAACACAAGTGCGAAAAGTGGTTTTTCAACACTAACACAGGTGCGAAAAGTGGTTTTTCAACACTAACACAAGTGCGAAAAGTGGTTTTTCAACATTATCACAAGTGCAAAAAGTGTTTTTTCCACACTAATACAAGTGCAAAAGTGGTTTCCTGCACCAACACAAGTGCGAAAAGTGGTTTTTCAACACTAACACAGGTGCGAAAAGTGGTTTTTCAACACTAACACAAGTGCGAAAAGTGGTTTTTAAACACTAACACAAGTGCGAAAAGTGGTTTTTCCACTCTAATACAAGTGCAATAGTGGTTTCCTGCACCAACACAAGTGCGAAAAGTGGTTTTTCAACACTAACACAAGTGCGAAAAGTGGTTTTTCAAAATTACACAAGTGCGAAAAGTGGTTTTTCAACACTATCACAAGTGCAAAAAGTGTTTTTTCCACACTAATACAAGTGCAAAAGTGGTGTCCTGTACCAACACAAGTGCGAAAAGTAGTTTTTCAAAACTAACACAAGTGCGAAAAGTGGTTTTTCAACACTAACACAAGTGCGAAAAGTGGTTTTTCAACACTAACACAAGTGCGAAAAGTGGTTTTTTAACACTAACACAAGTGCGAAAAGTGGTTTTTCAACACCATCACAAGTGCAAAAAGTGTTTTTTCCACACTAATACAAGTGCAAAAGTGGTTTCCTGCACCAACACAAGTGCGAAAAGTGGTTTTTCAACACTAACACAGGTGCGAAAAGTGGTTTTTCAACACTAACACAAGTGCGAAAAGTGGTTTTTCAACATTATCACAAGTGCAAAAAGTGTTTTTTCCACACTAATACAAGTGCAAAAGTGGTTTCCTGCACCAACACAAGTGCGAAAAGTGGTTTTTCAACACTAACACAGGTGCGAAAAGTGGTTTTTCAACACTAACACAAGTGCGAAAAGTGGTTTTTTAACACTAACACAAGTGCGAAAAGTGGTTTTTCCACTCTAATACAAGTGCAATAGTGGTTTCCTGCACCAACACAAGTGCGAAAAGTGGTTTTTCAACACTAACACAAGTGCGAAAAGTGGTTTTTCAAAATTACACAAGTGCGAAAAGTGGTTTTTCAACACTATCACAAGTGCAAAAAGTGTTTTTTCCACACTAATACAAGTGCAAAAGTGGTGTCCTGTACCAACACAAGTGCGAAAAGTAGTTTTTCAAAACTAACACAAGTGCGAAAAGTGGTTTTTCAACACTAACACAAGTGCGAAAAGTGGTTTTTCAACACTAACACAAGTGCGAAAAGTGGTTTTGCCACACTAATACAAGTGCAAAAGTGGTTTCCTGCACCAACACAAGTGCGAAAAGTGGTTTTTCAACACTAACACAAGTGCGAAAAGTGGTTTTTTAACACTAACACAAGTGCGAAAAGTGGTTTTTCAACACTATCACAAGTGCAAAAAGTGTTTTTTCCACACTAATACAAGTGCAAAAGTGGTTTCCTGCACCAACACAAGTGCGAAAAGTGGTTTTTCAACACTAACACAGGTGCGAAAAGTGGTTTTTCAACACTAACACAAGTGCGAAAAGTGGTTTTTCAACATTATCACAAGTGCAAAAAGTGTTTTTTCCACACTAATACAAGTGCAAAAGTGGTTTCCTGCACCAACACAAGTGCGAAAAGTGGTTTTTCAACACTAACACGAGTGCGAAAAGTGGTTTTTCAACACTAACACAATTGCGAAAAGTGGTTTTTCAACACTAACACACGTGCGAAAAGTGGTTTTTCAACACTAACACAAGTGCGAAAAGTGGTTTTTCAACACTAACACAAGTGCGAAAAGTGTTTTTTCCACACTAATACAAGTGCAAAAGTGGGTTCCTGCACCAACACAAGTGCGAAAAGTGGTTTTTCAACACTAACCCAAGTGCGAAAAGTGGTTTTTCAACACTAACACAAGTGCGAAAAGTGGTTTTTCAACACTAACACAAGTGCGAAAAGTGGTTTTTCCACACTAATACAAGTGCAAAAGTGGTTTCCTGCACCAACACAAGTGCGAAAAGTGGTTTTTCAACACTAACACAAGTGCAAAAAGTGGTTTTTCAACACTAACACAAGTGCGAAAAGTGTTTTTTCAACACTAACACAAGTGCGAAAAGTGGTTTTTCAACACTAACACAAGTGCGAAAAGTGGTTTTTCAACACTATCACAAGTGCAAAAAGTGTTTTTTCCACACTCATACAAGTGCAAAAGTGGTTTCCTGCACCAACACAAGTGCAAAAAGTGGTTTTTCAACACTAACACAAGTGCGAAAAGTGGTTTTTCAACACTAACACAAGTGCAAAAGTGGTTTCCTGCACCAACACAAGTGCGAAAAGTGGTTTTTCAACACTAACACAAGTGCGAAAAGTGGTTTTTCAACACTAACACAAGTGCAAAAGTGGTTTCCTGCACCAACACAAGTGAGAAAAGTGGTTTTTCAACACTAACACAAGTGCGAAAAGTGGTTTTTCCACACTAATACAAGTGCAAAAGTGGTTTCCTGCACCAACACAAGTGCGAAAAGTGGTTTTTCAACACTAACACAAGTGCGAAAAGTGGTTTTTCCACACTAATACAAGTGCAAAAGTGGTTTCCTGCACCAACACAAGTGCGAAAAGTGGTTTTTCAACACTAACACAAGTGCGAAAAGTGGTTTTTCAACACTACCACAAGTGCAAAATGTGTTTTTTCCACACTAATACAAGTGCAAAAGTGGTTTCCTGCACCAACACAAGTGCGAAAAGTGGTTTTTCAACACTAACACAAGTGCAAAAAGTGGTTTTTCAACACTAACACAAGTGCGAAAAGTGTTTTTTCAACACTAACACAAGTGCGAAAAGTGGTTTTTCAACACTAACACAAGTGCGAAAAGTGGTTTTTCAACACTATCACAAGTGCAAAAAGTGTTTTTTCCACACTCATACAAGTGCAAAAGTGGTTTCCTGCACCAACACAAGTGCAAAAAGTGGTTTTTCAACACTAACACAAGTGCGAAAAGTGGTTTTTCAACACTAACACAAGTGCAAAAGTGGTTTCCTGCACCAACACAAGTGCGAAAAGTGGTTTTTCAACACTAACACAAGTGCGAAAAGTGGTTTTTCAACACTAACACAAGTGCAAAAGTGGTTTCCTGCACCAACACAATTGAGAAAAGTGGTTTTTCAACACTAACACAAGTGCGAAAAGTGGTTTTTCCACACTAATACAAGTGCAAAAGTGGTTTCCTGCACCAACACAAGTGCGAAAAGTGGTTTTTCAACACTAACACAAGTGCGAAAAGTGGTTTTTCCACACTAATACAAGTGCAAAAGTGGTTTCCTGCACCAACACAAGTGCGAAAAGTGGTTTTTCAACACTAACACAAGTGCGAAAAGTGGTTTTTCAACACTACCACAAGTGCAAAATGTGTTTTTTCCACACTAATACAAGTGCAAAAGTGGTTTCCTGCACCAACACAAGTGCGAAAAGTGGTTTTTCAACACTAACACAAGTGCGAAAAGTGGTTTTTCAACACTAACACAAGTGCGAAAAGTGGTTTTTCAACACTAACACAAGTGCGAAAAGTGGTTTTTCAACACTAACACAAGTGCGAAAAGTGGTTTTTCAACACTAACACAAGTGCGAAAAGTGTTTTTTCCACACTAATACAAGTGCAAAAGTGGTTTCCTGCACCAACACAAGTGCGAAAAGTGGTTTTTCAACACTAACCCAAGTGCGAAAAGTGGTTTTTCAACACTAACACAAGTGCGAAAAGTGGTTTTTCAACACTAACAGAAGTGCGAAAAGTGGTTTTTCCAACTAATACAAGTGCAAAAGTGGTTTCCTGCACCAACACAAGTGCGAAAAGTGGTTTTTCAACACTAACACAAGTGCGAAAAGTGGTTTTTCAACACAAACACAAGTGCAAAATGTGTTTTTTCAACACTAACACAAGTGAAAGATGGTTTCCTGCACCAACACAAGTGAGAAAAGTGGTTTTTCAACACTAACACAAGTGCGAAAAGTAGTTTTTCCACACTAATACAAGTGCAAAAGTGGTTTCCTGCACCAACACAAGTGCGAAAAGTGGTTTTTCAACACTAACACAAGTGCGAAAAGTGGTTTTTCAACACTATCACAAGTGCAAAATGTGTTTTTTCCACACTAATACAAGTGCAAAAGTGGTTTCCTGCACCAACACAAGTGCGAAAAGTGGTTTTTAAACACTAACACAAGTGCGAAAAGTGGTTTTTCAACACTAACACAAGTGCGAAAAGTGGTTTTTCAACACTAACACAAGTGCGAAAAGTGGTTTTTCCACACTAATACAAGTGCAAAAGTGGTTTCCTGCGCCAATACAAGTGCGAAAAGTGTTTTTTCAAAACTAACACAAGTGCGAAAAGTGGTTTTTCAACACTAACACAAGTGCGAAAAGTGGTTTTTCAACACTAACACAAGTGCGAAAAGTGGTTTTGCCACACTAATACAAGTGCAAAAGTGGTTTCCTGCACCAACACAAGTGCGAAAAGTGGTTTTTCAACACTAACACAAGTGCAAAAAGTGGTTTTTTAACACTAACACAAGTGCGAAAAGTGGTTTTTCCACTCTAATACAAGTGCAATAGTGGTTTCCTGCACCAACACAAGTGCGAAAAGTGGTTTTTCAACCCTAACACAAGTGCGAAAAGTGGTTTTTCAAAATTACACAAGTGCGAAAAGTGTTTTTCAACACTATCACAAGTGCAAAAAGTGTTTTTTCCACACTAATACAAGTGCAAAAGTGGTGTCCTGTACCAACACAAGTGCGAAAAGTAGTTTTTCAAAACTAACACAAGTGCGAAAAGTGGTTTTTCAACACTAACACAAGTGCGAAAAGTGGTTTTTCAACACTAACACAAGTGCGAAAAGTGGTTTTGCCACACTAATACAAGTGCAAAAGTGGTTTCCTGCACCAACACAAGTGCGAAAAGTGGTTTTTCAACACTAACACAAGTGCGAAAAGTGGTTTTTTAACACTAACACAAGTGCGAAAAGTGGTTTTTCAACACTATCACAAGTGCAAAAAGTGTTTTTTCCACACTAATACAAGTGCAAAAGTGGTTTCCTGCACCAACACAAGTGCGAAAAGTGGTTTTTCAACACTAACACAGGTGCGAAAAGTGGTTTTTCAACACTAACACAAGTGCGAAAAGTGGTTTTTTCAACATTATCACAAGTGCAAAAAGTGTTTTTTCCACACTAATACAAGTGCAAAAGTGGTTTCCTGCACCAACACAAGTGCGAAAAGTGGTTTTTCAACACTAACACAGGTGCGAAAAGTGGTTTTTCAACACTAACACAAGTGCGAAAAGTGGTTTTTTAACACTAACACAAGTGCGAAAAGTGGTTTTTCCACTCTAATACAAGTGCAATAGTGGTTTCCTGCACCAACACAAGTGCGAAAAGTGGTTTTTCAACACTAACACAAGTGCGAAAAGTGGTTTTTCAAAATTACACAAGTGCGAAAAGTGGTTTTTCAACACTATCACAAGTGCAAAAAGTGTTTTTTCCACACTAATACAAGTGCAAAAGTGGTGTCCTGTACCAACACAAGTGCGAAAAGTAGTTTTTCAAAACTATCACAAGTGCGAAAAGTGGTTTTTCAACACTAACACAAGTGCGAAAAGTGGTTTTTCAACACTAACACAAGTGCGAAAAGTGGTTTTTTAACACTAACACAAGTGCGAAAAGTGGTTTTTCAACACCATCACAAGTGCAAAAAGTGTTTTTTCCACACTAATACAAGTGCAAAAGTGGTTTCCTGCACCAACACAAGTGCGAAAAGTGGTTTTTCAACACTAACACAGGTGCGAAAAGTGGTTTTTCAACACTAACACAAGTGCGAAAAGTGGTTTTTCAACATTATCACAAGTGCAAAAAGTGTTTTTTCCACACTAATACAAGTGCAAAAGTGGTTTCCTGCACCAACACAAGTGCGAAAAGTGGTTTTTCAACACTAACACAGGTGCGAAAAGTGGTTTTTCAACACTAACACAAGTGCGAAAAGTGGTTTTTTAACACTAACACAAGTGCGAAAAGTGGTTTTTCCACTCTAATACAAGTGCAATAGTGGTTTCCTGCACCAACACAAGTGCGAAAAGTGGTTTTTCAACACTAACACAAGTGCGAAAAGTGGTTTTTCAAAATTACACAAGTGCGAAAAGTGGTTTTTCAACACTATCACAAGTGCAAAAAGTGTTTTTTCCACACTAATACAAGTGCAAAAGTGGTGTCCTGTACCAACACAAGTGCGAAAAGTAGTTTTTCAAAACTAACACAAGTGCGAAAAGTGGTTTTTCAACACTAACACAAGTGCGAAAAGTGGTTTTTCAACACTAACACAAGTGCGAAAAGTGGTTTTGCCACACTAATACAAGTGCAAAAGTGGTTTCCTGCACCAACACAAGTGCGAAAAGTGGTTTTTCAACACTAACACAAGTGCGAAAAGTGGTTTTTTAACACTAACACAAGTGCGAAAAGTGGTTTTTCAACACTATCACAAGTGCAAAAGTGTTTTTTCCACACTAATACAAGTGCAAAAGTGGTTTCCTGCACCAACACAAGTGCGAAAAGTGGTTTTTCAACACTAACACAGGTGCGAAAAGTGGTTTTTCAACACTAACACAAGTGCGAAAAGTGGTTTTTCAACATTATCACAAGTGCAAAAAGTGTTTTTTCCACACTAATACAAGTGCAAAAGTGGTTTCCTGCACCAACACAAGTGCGAAAAGTGGTTTTTCAACACTAACACGAGTGCGAAAAGTGGTTTTTCAACACTAACACAATTGCGAAAAGTGGTTTTTCAACACTAACACACGTGCGAAAAGTGGTTTTTCAACACTAACACAAGTGCGAAAAGTGGTTTTTCAACACTAACACAAGTGCGAAAAGTGTTTTTTCC
>NW_027620063.1:0-19524 GCF_964187855.1 Myxine glutinosa
CGCACTTGTGTTAGTGTTGAAAAACCACTTTTCGCACTTGTGTTAGTGTTGAAAAACCACTTTTCGCACTTGTGTTGGTGCAGGAAACCACTTTTTTACTTGTATTAGTGTGGTAAAAACACTTTTTGCACTTGTGATAGTGTTGAAAAACCACTTTTCGCACTTGTGTTAGTGTTGAAAAACCACTTTTCGCACTTGTGTTGGTGCAGGAAACCACTTTTGCACTTGTATTAGTGTGGAAAAACCACTTTTTGCACTTGTGTTAGTGTTGAAAAACCACTTTTCGCACTTGTGTTATTGTTGAAAAACCACTTTTCGCACTTGTGTTGGTGCAGGAAACCACTTTTGCACTTGTATTAGTGTGGAAAAACCACTTTTCGCACTTGTGTTAGTGTTGAAAAACCACTTTTCGCACTTGTGTTAGTGTTGAAAAACCACTTTTCGCACTTGTGTTGGTGCAGGAAACCACTTTTGCACTTGTATTAGTGTGGAAAACACACTTTTTGCACTTGTGATAGTGTTGAAAAACCACTTTTCGCACTTGTGTTAGTGTTGAAAAACCACTTTTCGCACTTGTGTTGGTGCAGGAAACCACTTTTGCACTTGTATTAGTGTGGAAAAACCACTTTTCGCACTTGTGTTAGTGTTGAAAAACCACTTTTCGCACTTGTGTTGGTGCAGGAAACCACTTTTGCACTTGTATTAGTGTGGAAAAAACACTTTTTGTACTTGTGATAGTGTTGAAAAATCACTTTTCGCACTTGTGTTGGTGCAGGAAACCACTTTTGCACTTGTATTAGTGTTGAAAAATCACTTTTCGCACTTGTGTTAGTGTTGAAAAACCACTTTTCGCACTTGTGTTGGTGCAGGAAACCACTTTTGCACTTGTATTAGTGTGGAAAAAACACTTTTTGCACTTGTGATAGTGTTGAAAAACCACTTTTCGCACTTGTGTTAGTGTTGAAAAACCACTTTTCGCACTTGTGTTAGTGTTGAAAAACCATTTTCGCACTTGTGTTGGTGCAGGAAACCACTTTTGCACTTGTATTAGTGTGGAAAAACTACTTTTCGCAACTTGTGTTAGTGTTGAAAAACCACTTTTCGCACTTGTGTTAGTGTTGAAAAACCACTTTTCGCACTTGTGTTAGTGTTGAAAAACCACTTTTCGCACTTGTGTTGGTGCAGGAAACCACTTTTGCACTTGTATTAGTGTGGAAAAAACACTTTTTGCACTTGTGATAGTGTTGAAAAACCACTTTTCGCACTTGTGTTAGTGTTGAAAAACCACTTTTCGCACTTGTGTTAGTGTTGAAAAACCACTTTTCACACTTGTGTTGGTGCAGGAAACCACTTTTGCACTTGTATTAGTGTGGAAAAAACACTTTTTGCACTTGTGATAGTGTTGAAAAACCACTTTTCGCACTTGTGTTAGTGTTGAAAAACCACTTTTCGCACTTGTGTTGGTGCAGGAAACCACTTTTGCACTTTTATTAGTGTGGAAAAAACACTTTTTGCACTTGTGATAGTGTTGAAAAACCACTTTTCGCACTTGTGATAGTGTTGAAAAACCACTTTTCGCACTTGTGTTGGTGCAGGAAACCACTTTTGCACTTGTATTGGTGTGGTAAAAACACTTTTTGCACTTGTGATAGTGTTGAAAAACCACTTTTCGCACTTGTGGTAGTGTTGAAAAACCACTTTTCGCACTTGTGTTAGTGTTGAAAAACCACTTTTCGCACTTGTGTTGGTGCAGAAACCACTTTTGCACTTGTATTAGTGTGGAAAAACACTTTTTGCACTTGTGATAGTGTTGAAAAACCACTTTTCGCACTTGTGTTAGTGTTGAAAAACCACTTTTCGCACTTGTGTTGTTGCAGGAAACCACTTTTGCACTTATATTAGTGTGGAAAAAACACTTTTCGCACTTGTGTTAGTGTTGAAAAACCACTTTTCGCACTTGTGTTAGTGTTGAAAAACCACTTTTCGCACTTGTGTTGGTGCAGGAAACCACTTTTGCACTTGTATTAGTGTGGAAAAAACACTTTTTGCACTTGTGATAGTGTTGAAAAACCACTTTTCGCACTTGTGTTAGTGTTGAAAAACCACTTTTCGCACTTGTGTTGGTGCAGGAAACCACTTTTGCACTTGTATTAGTGTGGAAAAAACACTTTTTGCACTTGTGATAGTGTTGAAAAACCACTTTTCGCACTTGTGTTAGTGTTGAAAAACCACTTTTCGCACTTGTTTTGGTGCACGAAACCACTTTTGCACTTGTATTAGTGTGGAAAAAACACTTATTGCACTTGTGATAGTGTTGAAAAACCACTTTTCGCACTTGTGTTAGTGTTGAAAAACCACTTTTCGCACTTGTGTTGGTGCAGGAAACCACTTTTGCACTTGCATTATTGTGGAAAAAAACACTTTTTGCACTTGTGATAGTGTTGAAAAACCACTTTTCGCACTTGTGTTAGTGTTGAAAAACCACTTTTCGCACTTGTGTTGGTGCAGGAAACCACTTTTGTACTTGTATTAGTGTGGGAAAACCACTTTTCGCACTTGTGTTAGTGTTGAAAAACCACTTTTCGCACTTGTGTTATTGTTGAAAAACCACTTTTCGCACTTGTGTTGGTGCAGGAAACCACTTTTGCACTTGTATTAGTGTGGAAAAAAACACTTTTCGCACTTGTGTTAGTGTTGAAAAACCACTTTTCGCACTTGTGTTAGTGTTGAAAAACCCTTTTCGCACTTGTGTTGGTGCAGGAAACCACTTTTGCACTTGTATTAGTGTGGAAAACACACTTTTTGCACTTGTGATAGTGTTGAAAAACCACTTTTCGCACTTGTGTTGGTGCAGGAAACCACTTTTGCACTTGTATTAGTGTGGAAAACACACTTTTGCACTTGTGATAGTGTTGAAAAACCACTTTTCGCACTTGTGTTAGTGTTGAAAAACCACTTTTCGCACTTGTGTTGGTGCAGGAAACCACTTTTGCACTTGTATTAGTGTGGAAAAACCACTTTTCGCACTTGTGTTAGTGTTGAAAAACCACTTTTCGCACTTGTGTTGGTGCAGGAAACCACTTTTGCACTTGTATTAGTGTGGAAAAAAACACTTTTTGTACTTGTGATAGTGTTGAAAAATCACTTTTCGCACTTGTGTTGGTGCAGGAAACCACTTTTGCACTTGTATTAGTGTTGAAAAATCACTTTTCGCACTTGTGTTAGTGTTGAAAAACCACTTTTCGCACTTGTGTTGGTGCAGGAAACCACTTTTGCACTTGTATTAGTGTGGAAAAAACACTTTTTGCACTTGTGATAGTGTTGAAAAACCACTTTTCGCACTTGTGTTAGTGTTGAAAAACCACTTTTCGCACTTGTGTTAGTGTTGAAAACCACTTTTCACACTTGTGTTGGTGCAGGAAACCACTTTTGCACTTGTATTAGTGTGGAAAAAACACTTTTTGCACTTGAACCACTTTTCGCACTTGTGTTAGTGTTGAAAAACCACTTTTCGCACTTGTGTTGGTGCAGGAAACCCACTTTTGCACTTTTATTAGTGTGGAAAAAACACTTTTTAGCACTTGTGATAGTGTTAGAAAAAACCACTTTTCGCACTTGTGATAGTGTTGAAAACCACTTTTCGCACTTGTGTTGGTGCAGGAAACCACTTTTGCACTTGTATTAGTGTGGAAAAAAACACTTTTTGCACTTGTGATAGTGTTTTAAAAAACCACTTTTCGCACTTGTGTTGTGCAGGAAACCACTTTTGCACTTGTATTAGTGTGGAAAAACACTTTTGCACTTGTGATAGTGTTGAAAAACCACTTTTCGCACTTGTGTTACTGTTTGAAAAACCCACTTTTCGCACTTGTGTTGTTGCAGGAAACCTCTTTTGCACTTGTATTAGTGTGGAAAAAAACACTTTTTCGCACTTGTGTTAGTGTTGAAAAACCACTTTCGCACTTGTGTTAGTGTTGAAAAACCACTTTTCGCACTTGTGTTGGTGCAGGAAAACCACTTTTGCACTTGTATTAGTGTGGAAAAAAACACTTTTTGCACTTGTGATAGTGTTGAAAAACCACTTTTCGCACTTGTGTTAGTGTTGAATAAACCACTTTTCGCACTTGTGTTCGGTGCAGGAAACCACTTTTGCACTTGTATTAGTGTGGAAAAAACACTTTTTGCACTTGTGATAGTGTTGAAAAACCACTTTTCGCACTTGTTAGTGTTGAAAAACCACTTTTCGCACTTGTTGTTAGTGTTGAAAACCACTTTTCGCACTTGTGTTGGTGCAGGAAACCACTTTTGCACTTGTATTAGTGTGGAAAAAACACTTTTTGCACTTGTGATAGTGTTTAAAAACCACTTTTCGCACTTGTGTTAGTGTTGAAAAACCACTTTTCGCACTTGTGTTAGTGTTGAAAAACCACTTTTCGCACTTGTGTTGGTGCAGGAAACCACTTTTACACTTGTATTAGTGTGGAAAAAACACTTTTTGCACTTGTGATAGTGTTGAAAAACCACCTTTTTGCACTTGTGTTAGTGTTGAAAAACCACTTTTCGCTACTTGTGTTAGTGTTGAAAAACCACTTTTCGCACTTGTGTTGGTGCAGGAAACCACTTTTGCACTTGTATTAGTGTGGAAAAACCACTTTTTGCACTTGTGATAGTGTTGAAAAACCACTTTTCGCACTTGTGTTAGTGTTGAAAAACCACTTTTCGCACTTGTGTTGGTGCAGGAAACCACTTTTGCACTTGTATTAGTGTGGAAAAAACACTTTTTGCACTTGTGATAGTGTTGAAAAACCACTTTTCGCACTTGTGTTAGTGTTGAAAAACCACTTTTCGCACTTGTGTTGGTGCAGGAAACCACTTTTTTTACTTGTATTAGTGTGGTAAAACACTCTTTTGCACTTGTGATAGTGTTGAAAAACCACTTTTCGCACTTGTGTTAGTGTTGAAAAACCACTTTTCGCACTTGTGTTGGTGCAGGAAACCACTTTTGCACTTGTATTAATGTGGAAAAAACCACTTTTCGCACTTGTGTTAGTGTGAAAAACCACTTTTCGCACTTGTGTTATTGTTGAAAAACCACTTTTCGCACTTGTGTTGGTGCAGGAAACCACTTTTGCACTTGTATTAGTGTGGAAAAACCACTTTTCGCACTTGTGTTAGTGTTGAAAAACCACTTTTCGCACTTGTGTTAGTGTTGAAAAACCACTTTTCGCACTTGTGTTGGTGCAGGAAACCACTTTTTGCACTTGTATTAGTGTGGAAAACACACTTTTTGCACTTGTGATAGTGTTGAAAAACCACTTTTCGCACTTGTGTTAGTGTTGAAAAACCACTTTTTCGCACTTGTGTTGGTGCCGGAAACCACTTTTGCACTTGTATTAGTGTGGAAAAAACACTTTTTGCACTTGTGATACTGTTGAAAAACCACTTTTCGCACTTGTGTTAGTGTTGAAAAACCACTTTTCGCACTTGTGTTAGTGTTGAAAAACCACTTTTCGCACTTGTGTTGGTGCAGGAAACCACTTTTTTACTTGTATTAGTGTGGTAAAAACACTTTTTGCACTTGTGATAGTGTTGAAAAAACCACTTTTCGCACTTGTGTTAGTGTTGAAAAACCACTTTTCGCACTTGTGTTGGTGCAGGAAACCACTTTTGCACTTGTATTAGTGTGGAAAAACCACTTTTCGCACTTGTGTTAGTGTTGAAAAACCACTTTTCGCACTTGTGTTATTGTTGAAAAACCACTTTTCGCACTTGTGTTGGTGCAGGAAACCACTTTTGCACTTGTATTAGTGTGGAAAAAACCACTTTTCGCACTTGTGTTAGTGTTGAAAAACCACTTTTCGCACTTGTGTTAGTGTTGAAAAACCACTTTTCGCACTTGTGTTGGTGCAGGAAACCACTTTTGCACTTGTATTAGTGTGGAAAACACACTTTTTGCACTTGTGATAGTGTTGAAAAACCACTTTTCGCACTTGTGTTAGTGTTGAAAAAACCACTTTTCGCACTTGTGTTGGTGCAGGAAACCACTTTTGCACTTGTATTAGTGTGGAAAAACCACTTTTCGCACTTGTGTTAGTGTTGAAAAACCACTTTTCGCACTTGTGTTGGTGCAGGGAAACCACTTTTGCACTTGTATTAGTGTGGAAAAAACACTTTTTGTACTTGTGATAGTGTTGAAAAATCACTTTTCGCACTTGTGTTGGTGCAGGAAACCACTTTTGCACTTGTATTAGTGTTGAAAAATCACTTTTCACACTTGTGTTAGTGTTGAAAAACACTTTTCGCACTTGTGTTGGTGCAGGAAACCACTTTTGCACTTGTATTAGTGTGGAAAAAAACACTTTTTGCACTTGTGATAGTGTTGAAAAACCACTTTTCGCACTTGTGTTAGTGTTGAAAAACCACTTTTCGCACTTGTGTTAGTGTTGAAAAACCATTTTCGCACTTGTGTTGGTGCAGGAAACCACTTTTTGCACTTGTATTAGTGTGGAAAAACTACTTTTCGCACTTGTGTTAGTGTTGAAAAAACCACTTTTCGCACTCGTGTTAGTGTTGAAAAACCACTTTTCGCACTTGTGTTAGTGTTGAAAAACCACTTTTCGCACTTGTGTTGGGGCAGGAAACCACTTTTGCACTTGTATTAGTGTGGAAAAACCACTTTTCGCACTTGTGTTAGTGTTGAAAAACCACTTTTCGCACTTGTGTTAGTGTTGAAAAACCACTTTTCGCACTTGTGTTGGTGCAGGAAACCACTTTTGCACTTATATTAGTGTGGAAAAAACACTTTTTGCACTTGTGATAGTGTTGAAAAACCACTTTTTGCACTTGTGTTAGTGTTGAAAAACCACTTTTCCCACTTGTGTTAGTGTTGAAAAACCACTTTTCGCACTTGTGTTGGTGCAGGAAACCACTTTTGCACTTGTATTAGTGTGGAAAAACCACTTTTCGCACTTGTGTTAGTGTTGAAAAACCACTTTTCGCACTTGTGTTAGTGTTGAAAAACCACTTTTCGCACTTGTGTTGGTGCAGGAAACCACTTTTGCACTTGTATTAGTGTGGAAAACACACTTTTTGCACTTGTGATAGTGTTGAAAAACCACTTTTCGCACTTGTGTTAGTGTTGAAAAACCACTTTTCGCACTTGTGTTGGTGCAGGAAACCACTTTTGCACTTGTATTAGTGTGGAAAAAACACTTTTTGCACTTGTGATACTGTTGAAAAAACCACTTTTCGCACTTGTGTTAGTGTTGAAAAACCACTTTTCGCACTTGTGTTGGTGCAGGAAACCACTTTTGCACTTGTATTAGTGTGGAAAAAACACTTTTCGCACTTGTGTTAGTGTTGAAAAACAACTTTTCGCACTTGTGTTAGTGTTGAAAAACCACTTTTTGCACTTGTGTTGGTGCAGGAAACCACTTTTGCACTTGTATTAGTGTGGAAAAAACACTTTTTGCACTTGTGATAGTGTTGAAAAACCACTTTTCGCACTTGTGTTAGTGTTGAAAAACCACTTTTCGCACTTGTGTTGGTGCAGGAAACCACTTTTGCACTTGTATTAGTGTGGTAAAAAACACTTTTTGCACTTGTGATAGTGTTGAAAAACCACTTTTCGCACTTGTGTTAGTGTTGAAAAACCACTTTTCGCACTTGTGTTAGTGTTGAAAAACCACTTTTCGCACTTGTGTTGGTGCAGGAAACCACTTTTGCACTTGTATTAGTGTGGAAAAACACTTTTTGCACTTGTGATAGTGTTGAAAAACCACTTTTCGCACTTGTGTTAGTGTTGAAAAACCACTTTTCGCACTTGTGTTAGTGTTGAAAAACCACTTTTCACACTTGTGTTAGTGTTGAAAAACCACTTTTCGCACTTGTGTTAGTGTTGAAAAACCACTTTTCGCACTTGTGTTGGGGCAGGAAACCACTTTTGCACTTGTATTAGTGTGGAAAAACCACTTTTCGCACTTGTGTTAGTGTTGAAAAACCACTTTTCGCACTTGTGTTAGTGTTGAAAAACCACTTTTCGCACTTGTGTTGGTGCAGGAAACCACTTTTGCACTTGTATTAGTGTGGAAAAAACACTTTTTGCACTTGTGATAGTGTTGAAAAACCACTTTTTGCACTTGTGTTAGTGTTGAAAAACCACTTTTCGCACTTGTGTTAGTGTTGAAAAACCACTTTTCGCACTTGTGTTGGTGCAGGAAACCACTTTTGCACTTGTATTAGTGTGGAAAAACCACTTTTCGCACTTGTGTTAGTGTTGAAAAACCACTTTTCGCACTTGTGTTAGTGTTGAAAAACACTTTTCGCACTTGTGTTGGTGCAGGAAACCACTTTTGCACTTGTATTAGTGTGGAAAACACACTTTTTGCACTTGTGATAGTGTTGAAAAACCACTTTTCGCACTTGTGTTAGTGTTGAAAAACCACTTTTCGCACTTGTGTTGGTGCAGGAAACCACTTTTGCACTTGTATTAGTGTGGAAAAAACACTTTTCGCACTTGTGTTAGTGTTGAAAAACCACTTTTCGCACTTGTGTTAGTGTTGAAAAACACTTTTTGCACTTGTGTTGGTGCAGGAAACCACTTTTGCACTTGTATTAGTGTGGAAAAAACACTTTTTGCACTTGTGATAGTGTTGAAAAACCACTTTTCGCACTTGTGTTAGTGTTGAAAAACCACTTTTCGCACTTGTGTTGGTGCAGGAAACCACTTTTGCACTTGTATTAGTGTGGTAAAAACACTTTTTGCACTTGTGATAGTGTTGAAAAACCACTTTTCGCACTTGTGTTAGTGTTGAAAAACCACTTTTCGCACTTGTGTTAGTGTTGAAAAACCACTTTTCGCACTTGTGTTGGTGCAGGAAACCACTTTTGCACTTGTATTAGTGTGGAAAAACACTTTTTGCACTTGTGATAGTGTTGAAAAACCACTTTTCGCACTTGTGTTAGTGTTGAAAAACCACTTTTCGCACTTGTGTTGGTGCAGGAAACCACTTTTGCACTTGTATTAGTGTGGAAAAAACACTTTTTGCACTTGTGATACTGTTGAAAAACCACTTTTCGCACTTGTGTTAGTGTTGAAAAACCACTTTTCGCACTTGTGTTGGTGCAGGAAACCACTTTTGCACTTGTATTAGTGTGGAAAAAACACTTTTCGCACTTGTGTTAGTGTTGAAAAACCACTTTTCGCACTTGTGTTAGTGTTGAAAAACCACTTTTCGCACTTGTGTTGGTGCAGGAAACCACTTTTGCACTTGTATTAGTGTGGAAAAAACACTTTTTGCACTTGTGATAGTGTTGAAAAACCACTTTTCGCACTTGTGTTAGTGTTGAAAAACCACTTTTCGCACTTGTGTTGGTGCAGGAAACCACTTTTGCACTTGTATTAGTGTGGTAAAAACACTTTTTGCACTTGTGATAGTGTTGAAAAACCACTTTTCGCACTTGTGATAGTGTTGAAAAACCACTTTTCGCACTTGTGTTAGTGTTGAAAAACCACTTTTCGCACTTGTGTTGGTGCAGGAAACCACTTTTGCACTTGTATTAGTGTGGAAAAACACTTTTTGCACTTGTGATAGTGTTGAAAAACCACTTTTCGCACTTGTGTTTGTGTTGAAAAACCACTTTTCGCACTTGTGTTGTTGCAGGAAACCACTTTTGCACTTGTATTAGTGTGGAAAAAACACTTTTTGCACTTGTGATACTGTTGAAAAACCACTTTTCGCACTTGTGTTAGTGATTAAAAACCACTTTTCGCACTTGTGTTGGTGCAGGAAACCACTTTTGCACTTGTATTAGTGTGGAAAAAACACTTTTCGCACTTGTGTTAGTGTTGAAAAACCACTTTTCGCACTTGTGTTAGTGTTGAAAACCACTTTTCGCACTTGTGTTGGTGCAGGAAACCACTTTTGCACTTGTATTAGTGTGGAAAAAACACTTTTCGCACTTGTGTTAGTGTTGAAAAACCACTTTTCGCACTTGTGTTAGTGTTGAAAAACACTTTTTGCACTTGTGTTGGTGCAGGAAACCACTTTTGCACTTGTATTAGTGTGGAAAAAACACTTTTTGCACTTGTGATAGTGTTGAAAAACCACTTTTCGCACTTGTGTTAGTGTTGAAAAACCACTTTTCGCACTTGTGTTGGTGCAGGAAACCACTTTTGCACTTGTATTAGTGTGGTAAAAACACTTTTTGCACTTGTGATAGTGTTGAAAAACCACTTTTCGCACTTGTGTTAGTGTTGAAAAACCACTTTTCGCACTTGTGTTAGTGTTGAAAAACCACTTTTCGCACTTGTGTTGGTGCAGGAAACCACTTTTGCACTTGTATTAGTGTGGAAAAACACTTTTTGCACTTGTGATAGTGTTGAAAAACCACTTTTCGCACTTGTGTTAGTGTTGAAAAACCACTTTTCGCACTTGTGTTGGTGCAGGAAACCACTTTTGCACTTGTATTAGTGTGGAAAAAACACTTTTTGCACTTGTGATACTGTTGAAAAACCACTTTTCGCACTTGTGTTAGTGTTGAAAAACCACTTTTCGCACTTGTGTTGGTGCAGGAAACCACTTTTGCACTTGTATTAGTGTGGAAAAAACACTTTTCGCACTTGTGTTAGTGTTGAAAAACCACTTTTCGCACTTGTGTTAGTGTTGAAAAACCACTTTTCGCACTTGTGTTGGTGCAGGAAACCACTTTTGCACTTGTATTAGTGTGGAAAAAACACTTTTTGCACTTGTGATAGTGTTGAAAAACCACTTTTCGCACTTGTGTTAGTGTTGAAAAACCACTTTTCGCACTTGTGTTGGTGCAGGAAACCACTTTTGCACTTGTATTAGTGTGGTAAAAACACTTTTTGCACTTGTGATAGTGTTGAAAAACCACTTTTCGCACTTGTGATAGTGTTGAAAAACCACTTTTCGCACTTGTGTTAGTGTTGAAAAACCACTTTTCGCACTTGTGTTGGTGCAGGAAACCACTTTTGCGCTTGTATTAGTGTGGAAAAACACTTTTTGCACTTGTGATAGTGTTGAAAAACCACTTTTCGCACTTGTGTTTGTGTTGAAAAACCACTTTTCGCACTTGTGTTGTTGCAGGAAACCACTTTTGCACTTGTATTAGTGTGGAAAAAACACTTTTTGCACTTGTGATACTGTTGAAAAACCACTTTTCGCACTTGTGTTAGTGTTGAAAAACCACTTTTCGCACTTGTGTTGGTGCAGGAAACCACTTTTGCACTTGTATTAGTGTGGAAAAAACACTTTTCGCACTTGTGTTAGTGTTGAAAAACCACTTTTCGCACTTGTGTTAGTGTTGAAAAACACTTTTTGCACTTGTGTTGGTGCAGGAAACCACTTTTGCACTTGTATTAGTGTGGAAAAAACACTTTTTGCACTTGTGATAGTGTTGAAAAACCACTTTTCGCACTTGTGTTAGTGTTGAAAAACCACTTTTCGCACTTGTGTTGGTGCAGGAAACCACTTTTGCACTTGTATTAGTGTGGTAAAAACACTTTTTGCACTTGTGATAGTGTTGAAAAACCACTTTTCGCACTTGTGTTAGTGTTGAAAAACCACTTTTCGCACTTGTGTTAGTGTTGAAAAACCACTTTTCGCACTTGTGTTGGTGCAGGAAACCACTTTTGCACTTGTATTAGTGTGGAAAAACACTTTTTGCACTTGTGATAGTGTTGAAAAACCACTTTTCGCACTTGTGTTAGTGTTGAAAAACCACTTTTCGCACTTGTGTTGGTGCAGGAAACCACTTTTGCACTTGTATTAGTGTGGAAAAAACACTTTTTGCACATGTGATACTGTTGAAAAACCACTTTTCGCACTTGTGTTAGTGTTGAAAAACCACTTTTCGCACTTGTGTTGGTGCAGGAAACCACTTTTGCACTTGTATTAGTGTGGAAAAAACACTTTTCGCACTTGTGTTAGTGTTGAAAAACCACTTTTCGCACTTGTGTTAGTGTTGAAAAACCACTTTTCGCACTTGTGTTGGTGCAGGAAACCACTTTTGCACTTGTATTAGTGTGGAAAAAACACTTTTTGCACTTGTGATAGTGTTGAAAAACCACTTTTCGCACTTGTGTTAGTGTTGAAAAACCACTTTTCGCACTTGTGTTGGTGCAGGAAACCACTTTTGCACTTGTATTAGTGTGGTAAAAACACTTTTTGCACTTGTGATAGTGTTGAAAAACCACTTTTCGCACTTGTGTTAGTGTTGAAAAACCACTTTTCGCACTTGTGTTAGTGTTGAAAAACCACTTTTCGCACTTGTGTTGGTGCAGGAAACCACTTTTGCACTTGTATTAGTGTGGAAAAACACTTTTTGCACTTGTGATAGTGTTGAAAAACCACTTTTCGCACTTGTGTTAGTGTTGAAAAACCACTTTTCGCACTTGTGTTGTTGCAGGAAACCACTTTTGCACTTGTATTAGTGTGGAAAAAACACTTTTCGCACTTGTGTTAGTGTTGAAAAACCACTTTTCGCACTTGTGTTAGTGTTGAAAAACCACTTTTCGCACTTGTGTTGGTGCAGGAAACCACTTTTGCACTTGTATTAGTGTGGAAAAAACACTTTTTGCACTTGTGATAGTGTTGAAAAACCACTTTTCGCACTTGTGTTAGTGTTGAAAAACCACTTTTCGCACTTGTGTTGGTGCAGGAAACCACTTTTGCACTTGTATTAGTGTGGAAAAAACACTTTTTGCACTTGTGATAGTGTTGAAAAACCACTTTTCGCACTTGTGTTAGTGTTGAAAAACCACTTTTCGCACTTGTTTTGGTGCAGGAAACCACTTTTGCACTTGTATTAGTGTGGAAAAAACACTTATTGCACTTGTGATAGTGTTGAAAAACCACTTTTCGCACTTGTGTTAGTGTTGAAATACCACTTTTCGCACTTGTGTTGGTGCAGGAAACCACTTTTGCACTTGTATTAGTGTGGAAAAAAACACTTTTTGCACTTGTGATAGTGTTGAAAAACCACTTTTCGCACTTGTGTTAGTGTTGAAAAACCACTTTTCGCACTTGTGTTGGTGCAGGAAACCACTTTTGTACTTGTATTAGTGTGGGAAAACCACTTTTCGCACTTGTGTTAGTGTTGAAAAACCACTTTTCGCACTTGTGTTATTGTTGAAAAACCACTTTTCGCACTTGTGTTGGTGCAGGAAACCACTTTTGCACTTGTATTAGTGTGGAAAAAACACTTTTCGCACTTGTGTTAGTGTTGAAAAACCACTTTTCGCACTTGTGTTAGTGTTGAAAAACCACTTTTCGCACTTGTGTTGGTGCAGGAATCCACTTTTGCACTTG
This sequence comes from Myxine glutinosa, assembly GCF_964187855.1. Classification (NCBI taxonomy): domain Eukaryota; kingdom Metazoa; phylum Chordata; class Myxini; order Myxiniformes; family Myxinidae; genus Myxine; species Myxine glutinosa. Next base: position 13,332 of record NW_027620063.1, read on the forward strand.
TATTAGTGTGGAAAACACACTTTTTGCACTTGTGATAGTGTTGAAAAACCACTTTTCGCACTTGTGTTAGTGTTGAAAAACCACTTTTCGCACTTGTGTTGGTGCAGGAAACCACTGTTGCACTTGTATTAGTGTGGAAAAACCACTTTTCGCACTTGTGTTAGTGTTGAAAAACCACTTTTCGCACTTGTGTTGGTGCAGGAAACCACTTTTGCACTTGTATTAGTGTGGAAAAAACACTTTTTGTACTTGTGATAGTGTTGAAAAATCACTTTTCGCACTTGTGTTGGTGCAGGAAACCACTTTTGCACTTGTATTAGTGTTGAAAAATCACTTTTCGCACTTGTGTTAGTGTTGAAAAACCACTTTTCGCACTTGTGTTGGTGCAGGAAACCACTTTTGCACTTGTATTAGTGTGGAAAAAACACTTTTTGCACTTGTGATAGTGTTGAAAAACCACTTTTCGCACTTGTGTTAGTGTTGAAAAACCACTTTTTGCACTTGTGATACTGTTGAAAAACCACTTTTCGCACTTGTGTTAGTGTTGAAAAACCACTTTTCGCACTTGTGTTGGTGCAGGAAACCACTTTTGCACTTGTATTAGTGTGGAAAAAACACTTTTCGCACTTGTGTTAGTGTTGAAAAACCACTTTTCGCACTTGTGTTAGTGTTGAAAAACACTTTTTGCACTTGTGTTGGTGCAGGAAACCACTTTTGCACTTGTATTAGTGTGGAAAAAACACTTTTTGCACTTGTGATAGTGTTGAAAAACCACTTTTCGCACTTGTGTTAGTGTTGAAAAACCACTTTTCGCACTTGTGTTGGTGCAGGAAACCACTTTTGCACTTGTATTAGTGTGGTAAAAAACACTTTTTGCACTTGTGATAGTGTTGAAAAACCACTTTTCGCACTTGTGTTAGTGTTGAAAAACCACTTTTCGCACTTGTGTTAGTGTTGAAAAACCACTTTTCGCACTTGTGTTGGTGCAGGAAACCACTTTTGCACTTGTATTAGTGTGGAAAAACACTTTTTGCACTTGTGATAGTGTTGAAAAACCACTTTTCACACTTGTGTTAGTGTTGAAAAACCACTTTTCGCACTTGTGTTGGTGCAGGAAACCACTTTTGCACTTGTATTAGTGTGGAAAAAACACTTTTTGCACTTGTGATACTGTTGAAAAACCACTTTTCGCACTTGTGTTAGTGTTGAAAAACCACTTTTCGCACTTGTGTTGGTGCAGGAAACCACTTTTGCACTTGTATTAGTGTGGAAAAAACACTTTTCGCACTTGTGTTAGTGTTGAAAAACCACTTTTCGCACTTGTGTTAGTGTTGAAAAACCACTTTTCGCACTTGTGTTGGTGCAGGAAACCACTTTTGCACTTGTATTAGTGTGGAAAAAACACTTTTTGCACTTGTGATAGTGTTTAAAAACCACTTTTCGCACTTGTGTTAGTGTTGAAAAACCACTTTTCGCACTTGTGTTGGTGCAGGAAACCACTTTTGCACTTGTATTAGTGTGGTAAAAACACTTTTTGCACTTGTGATAGTGTTGAAAAACCACTTTTCGCACTTGTGATAGTGTTGAAAAACCACTTTTCGCACTTGTGTTAGTGTTGAAAAACCACTTTTCGCACTTGTGTTGGTGCAGGAAACCACTTTTGCACTTGTATTAGTGTGGAAAAACACTTTTTGCACTTGTGATAGTGTTGAAAAACCACTTTTCGCACTTGTGTTTGTGTTGAAAAACCACTTTTCGCACTTGTGTTGTTGCAGGAAACCACTTTTGCACTTGTATTAGTGTGGAAAAAACACTTTTTGCACTTGTGATACTGTTGAAAAACCACTTTTCGCACTTGTGTTAGTGTTGAAAAACCACTTTTCGCACTTGTGTTGGTGCAGGAAACCACTTTTGCACTTGTATTAGTGTGGAAAAAACACTTTTCGCACTTGTGTTAGTGTTGAAAAACCACTTTTCGCACTTGTGTTAGTGTTGAAAAACACTTTTTGCACTTGTGTTGGTGCAGGAAACCACTTTTGCACTTGTATTAGTGTGGAAAAAACACTTTTTGCACTTGTGATAGTGTTGAAAAACCACTTTTCGCACTTGTGTTAGTGTTGAAAAACCACTTTTCTCACTTGTGTTGGTGCAGGAAACCACTTTTGCACTTGTATTAGTGTGGTAAAAACACTTTTTGCACTTGTGATAGTGTTGAAAAACCACTTTTCGCACTTGTGTTAGTGTTGAAAAACCACTTTTCGCACTTGTGTTAGTGTTGAAAAACCACTTTTCGCACTTGTGTTGGTGCAGGAAACCACTTTTGCACTTGTATTAGTGTGGAAAAACACTTTTTGCACTTGTGATAGTGTTGAAAAACCACTTTTCGCACTTGTGTTAGTGTTGAAAAACCACTTTTCGCACTTGTGTTGGTGCAGGAAACCACTTTTGCACTTGTATTAGTGTGGAAAAAACACTTTTTGCACATGTGATACTGTTGAAAAACCACTTTTCGCACTTGTGTTAGTGTTGAAAAACCACTTTTCGCACTTGTGTTGGTGCAGGAAACCACTTTTGCACTTGTATTAGTGTGGAAAAAACACTTTTCGCACTTGTGTTAGTGTTGAAAAACCACTTTTCGCACTTGTGGTAGTGTTGAAAAACCACTTTTCGCACTTGTGTTGGTGCAGGAAACCACTTTTGCACTTGTATTAGTGTGGAAAAAACACTTTTTGCACTTGTGATAGTGTTGAAAAACCACTTTTCGCACTTGTGTTAGTGTTGAAAAACCACTTTTCGCACTTGTGTTGGTGCAGGAAACCACTTTTGCACTTGTATTAGTGTGGTAAAAACACTTTTTGCACTTGTGATAGTGTTGAAAAACCACTTTTCGCACTTGTGTTAGTGTTGAAAAACCACTTTTCGCACTTGTGTTAGTGTTGAAAAACCACTTTTCGCACTTGTGTTGGTGCAGGAAACCACTTTTGCACTTGTATTAGTGTGGAAAAACACTTTTTGCACTTGTGATAGTGTTGAAAAACCACTTTTCGCACTTGTGTTAGTGTTGAAAAACCACTTTTCGCACTTGTGTTGTTGCAGGAAACCACTTTTGCACTTGTATTAGTGTGGAAAAAAACACTTTTCGCACTTGTGTTAGTGTTGAAAAACCACTTTTCGCACTTGTGTTAGTGTTGAAAAACCACTTTTCGCACTTGTGTTGGTGCAGGAAACCACTTTTGCACTTGTATTAGTGTGGAAAAAACACTTTTTGCACTTGTGATAGTGTTGAAAAACCACTTTTCGCACTTGTGTAAGTGTTGAAAAACCACTTTTCGCACTTGTGTTGGTGCAGGAAACCACTTTTGCACTTGTATTAGTGTGGAAAAAACACTTTTTGCACTTGTGATAGTGTTGAAAAACCACTTTTCGCACTTGTGTTAGTGTTGAAAAACCACTTTTCGCACTTGTTTTGGTGCAGGAAACCACTTTTGCACTTGTATTAGTGTGGAAAAAACACTTATTGCACTTGTGATAGTGTTGAAAAACCACTTTTCGCACTTGTGTTAGTGTTGAAAGACCACTTTTCGCACTTGTGTTGGTGCAGGAAACCACTTTTGCACTTGCATTAGTGTGGAAAAAAACACTTTTTGCACTTGTGATAGTGTTGAAAAACCACTTTTCGCACTTGTGTTAGTGTTGAAAAACCACTTTTCGCACTTGTGTTGGTGCAGGAAACCACTTTTGTACTTGTATTAGTGTGGGAAAACCACTTTTCGCACTTGTGTTAGTGTTGAAAAACCACTTTTCGCACTTGTGTTATTGTTGAAAAACCACTTTTCGCACTTGTGTTGGTGCAGGAAACCACTTTTGCACTTGTATTAGTGTGGAAAAAACACTTTTCGCACTTGTGTTAGTGTTGAAAAACCACTTTTCGCACTTGTGTTAGTGTTGAAAAACCACTTTTCGCACTTGTGTTGGTGCAGGAATCCACTTTTGCACTTGTATTAGTGTGGAAAACACACTTTTTGCACTTGTGATAGTGTTGAAAAACCACTTTTCGCACTTGTGTTAGTGTTGAAAAACCACTTTTCGCACTTGTGTTGGTGCAGGAAACCACTGTTGCACTTGTATTAGTGTGGAAAAACCACTTTTCGCACTTGTGTTAGTGTTGAAAAACCACTTTTCGCACTTGTGTTGGTGCAGGAAACCACTTTTGCACTTGTAATTAGTGTGGAAAAAACACTTTTTGTACTTGTGATAGTGTTGAAAAATCACTTTTCGCACTTGTGTTGGTGCAGGAAACCACTTTTGCACTTGTATTAGTGTTGAAAAATCACTTTTCGCACTTGTGTTAGTGTTGAAAAACCACTTTTCGCACTTGTGTTGGTGCAGGAAACCACTTTTGCACTTGTATTAGTGTGGAAAAAACACTTTTTGCACTTGTGATAGTGTTGAAAAACCACTTTTCGCACTTGTGTTAGTGTTGAAAAACCACTTTTCGCACTTGTGTTAGTGTTGAAAAAACCATTTTCGCACTTGTGTTGGTGCAGGAATCCACTTTTGCACTTGTATTAGTGTGGAAAAACTACTTTTCGCACTTGTGTTAGTGTTGAAAAACCACTTTTCACACTTGTGTTAGTGTTGAAAAACCACTTTTCGCACTTGTGTTAGTGTTGAAAACCACTTTTCGCACTTGTGTTGGTGCAGGAAACCACTTTTGCACTTGTATTAGTGTGGAAAAACCACTTTTCGCACTTGTGTTAGTGTTGAAAAACCACTTTTCGCACTAGTGTTAGTGTTGAAAAACCACTTTTCGCACTTGTGTTGGTGCAGGAAACCACTTTTGCACTTGTATTAGTGTGGAAAAAACACTTTTTGCACTTGTGATAGTGTTGAAAAACCACTTTTTGCACATGTGTTAGTGTTGAAAAACCACTTTTCGCACTTGTGTTAGTGTTGAAAAACCACTTTTCGCACTTGTGTTGGTGCAGGAAACCACTTTTGCACTTGTATTAGTGTGGAAAAAACACTTTTTGCACTTGATAGTGTTGAAAAACCACTTTTCGCACTTGTGTTAGTGTTGAAAAACCACTTTTCGCACTTGTGTTAGTGTTGAAAAACCACTTTTCGCACTTGTGTTGGTGCAGGAAACCACTTTTGCACTTGTATTAGTGTGGAAAAAACACTTTTTGCACTTGTGATACTGTTGAAAAACCACTTTTCGCACTTGTGTTAGTGTTGAAAAACCACTTTTCGCACTTGTGTTGGTGCAGGAAACCACTTTTGCACTTGTATTAGTGTGGAAAAAACACTTTTCGCACTTGTGTTAGTGTTGAAAAACCACTTTTCGCACTTGTGTTAGTGTTGAAAAACACTTTTCGCACTTGTGTTGGTGCAGGAAACCACTTTTGCACTTGTATTAGTGTGGAAAAAAACACTTTTTGCACTTGTGATAGTGTTGAAAACCACTTTTCGCACTTGTGTTAGTGTTGAAAAACCACTTTTCGCACTTGTGTTGGTGCAGGAAAACCACTTTTGCACTTGTATTAGTGTGGTAAAAACACTTTTTGCACTTGTGATAGTGTTGAAAAACACTTTTCGCACTTGTGTTAGTGTTGAAAAACCACTTTTCACACTTGTGTTAGTGTTGAAAAACCACTTTTCACACTTGTGTTGGTGCAGGAAACCACTTTTGCACTTGTATTAGTGTGGAAAAACACTTTTTGCACTTGTGATAGTGTTGAAAAACCACTTTTCGCACTTGTGTTAGTGTTGAACAACCACTTTTCGCACTTGTGTTGGTGCAGGAAACCACTTTTGCACTTGTATTAGTGTGGAAAAAACACTTTTCGCACTTGTGTTAGTGTTGAAAAACCACTTTTCGCACTTGTGTTAGTGTTGAAAAACCACTTTTCGCACTTGTGTTGGTGCAGGAAACCACTTTTGCACTTGTATTAGTGTGGAAAAAAACACTTTTTGCACTTGTGATAGTGTTGAAAAACCACTTTTCGCACTTGTGTTAGTGTTGAAAAACCACTTTTCGCACTTGTGTTAGTGTTGAAAAACCACTTTTCGCACTTGTGTTAGTGTTGAAAACCACTTTTCGCACTTGTATTAGTGTGGAAAAAACACTTTTTGCACTTGTATTAGTGTGGAAAAACCACTTTTCGCACATGTGATAGTGTTGAAAAACCAC
>NW_027620064.1:0-17500 GCF_964187855.1 Myxine glutinosa
CAAATCAATTCATCCCAAAAAAAATATCCATCTCCTATAGTGCCTTTGTTCTACATTCCCTAAACTCTCCTGCACTCCATCCTCCATCCAGCGTCCTTAAACGTATTTTTAACTCGAAGGTCACAAGAAACTCATTTTGCAATAAATGTTCGTTTCCCATAAATCGTACACTTTCAAAAATCCAATCTCACCCCTCCCCTCCAAATCTTCCCCATAACCCCTCCCCTCCAAATCTTCCCCATCACCCCTCCCCCCCAAATCTTCCCCATCACCCATCCCTTTCAAATCTCCCCCCTTGCCCCCTCCCTCCTAAACTACTCCCTCACCCCTCCCCGCCAAGACGCCCCCTCGCCCCTCCCCTCCTAGACTCCTGCCTCACCCCTCCCCTCCAAATCTCCCCCATATCCCATCCCTTTCAAATCCCTCCCCTTGTCCCTTCCCTCCCAAACTCCCCCCTCACCCCTCCCCTTCAAATCTCCCCACCCTCATTGCTTCTCAATTTCCCCCCGCTCACTCCCCCTCCTCAAAGCGTCCTCCCCGCTTCTTCCCCCTTCAAACTCTCACCTCCATCTCCCCCAACCTTCTGCCTCGCTCTTCCCCCTCCTCAAATAACACCTCATTGTGGCTCACCCAATCACCATCAAACCTTTTGTCCGCCCCATCCTTCCCTTTCTCCGAGCTATTCTGAAATCTCTGACACACCTTCAACAGCTCTCCCTACCTCTTCCACCTCTTCCACATCTTACCCTACCCCTCCTCCCCCCTGTTCTGTATCTGATGCTCCCCCTTCCTCTTCATTAACGGTATGGACCTCAAACATCCGGGGCCTTCGTTCAAACTTAACTGATCTCTCCATACAGGTTGCTTCTGTCAAACCAGACGTGATCTGCTTAACAGAAACTTTCCTCCTTTATGATGTCTCTGATTCCATAGTATCTCTCCCGGGCTACTCCCTCCTCCGGTATGATAGACCTGAGCCTCGTCCTGGAGGCGGGGTTGCTATCTTTATCAAAAACTCTCTTCCTCACTCGCCCTGCACTGCACTCTCTCCACCTCACCCCCAGGAATACCTCTGGCTACGGCTTCCCCTTCGCTCCCACCTCTTGTTCATATGTGTGTTGTACCGTCCACCAAACAGTGATGACTCCATCTACATCTCGCTGTCTGATGATATGGACCAACTTCTATCTACTCATCCCAACTCTCTCTTCCTCATATGTGGTGATTTCAACTGTCATCATGCCAGTTGGCTGGGTGTGGGTACCTCTCTCACCAGCCATGGCTCCTCAGCAAAGGACTTCTGCGACTCACTGGGACTGACACAATCTGTCAATTTCCCGACCCGGATCTCAGTCAACGGAACATCTTCTCTTCTGGACTTGGTTATGACTAACTTCGCTGAAAATGTCTGCTGCTCTTCTTCTGCTCCGATCGGATCATCTGATCATGTCCTTGTTAAAGTGGACATCTCTCTGACCATCCTCAGGGAGCCTGCTCAGCGTCGACGAGTCTGGCATTTCACTCAGGCCAACTGGCACGGTCTTCAAGCAGCCATCAATCATCTGGACTGGTCTCCCATCTCTACCACCTCTGACATCAACTCATCCTGGGAATTCTTCCAAAGTAAATTGCTCTCTCTCATGCACAGATTTATCCCATCTCGTCTTCAGTTGTCATACCCTTCCTCCCGTCCATGGTACACGGAATCTTGTGGTGAGGCTGTTGCCCAGAAACAACTTGCCTTCGTCTCCTGGAAAGCAAATCCAACGGAAGGAAATCTCATTTCCTTTCACAAAGCCCGAAACAAGTGTGTGTCCACCCTCAGGAGAGCCAGGAAACAATATCTCTCCGTTCTCAAGACCGAACTCTCTTATCTGTCTCCCTCTTCCAAATCCTGGTGGCGTCTGGTCAAATCCGTTTCTGGTGTTTGTTCCCCCTCCATCCCCTCCCTTACCTCAAACGGCTACACAGCTGACTCCGCACATGAAAAAGCTGAATCCCTCAACTCTGTGTTTGCCTCTAAATCTTGTGTCCCAAACCCATCCCTCTCTGTACCCACCATACCCAGTCGTACCCTGCTGCTCCTGGACTCCGTGTCCTTTCCTCCTGACAAGGTGGAAAAGTTTCTGTCAACCCTCGACTCTGATTCTGCAACTGGACCCGACGGCATCAGCCCACGGGTCCTAAAATCCTGCTCTGCTGCTCTATCTCACCCTCTCTCTGTTCTCTTCACCCTCTCTTTTGCTCAAGGTCAACTGCCATCTGCTTGGAAATCAGCCAACATCACCGCTTTGCACAAAAAAGGTGCAAAAACAGATCCTAGCAACTACAGACCAATCAGCCTTCTCCCAATTATCAGCAAAGTCATGGAATCCATCATTGCTTCTGATATGAAATCTTTCCTCTTCTCCAATGGCTTGATCTCTGATCATCAATTTGGTTTCAGACCAGGTCACTCTACTCTGGACATGCTGCTTCTGCTGTCTCAACAACGGATGGAGGTCCTCAATGCCAAACAGGAAATTAGAGCTGTCTCCCTCGACATATCACGTGCCTTCGACACGGTCTGGCACCCCGCTCTGCTCACCAAACTCTCCTCCTTTGGTATCCATGGAAATCTCCACGCATGGCTGGCGGACTTCCTCTCTAGTCGTCGTCAACGTGTGGCCCTGAATGGGTTTCTCTCATCTCCTCTTCCTGTTCAGGCTGGAGTTCCCCAAGGCAGTGTTCTGGGCCCCGTGCTTTTTCTGGTCTTCATCAATGATCTCTCTGACTCTCTCGAAAATCCTCTCTATCTCTTTGCTGATGACTCCACTCTCTGCCGCTCCATTCCTCTTCCCTCAGATCGGCAGTCTGCTGCCTCCTCACTCTCTGAAGACCTGGACAAAATCACAGACTGGTCAAACAAGTGGAACATGTCTTTCAATCCTGACAAATCTCACACTCTTACTATGTCTCTCCGAAAAGATCGACTGGACAACCCTCCCATCTACTTTCTCAACAATCCTCTCCAAGAAGTTCTGTCGCTCAAGATTTTGGGTCTCACTATCTGCCATGATCTTTCTTGGGAAAACCACATTTCCAAGCTGGCCTCCAAAGCCAGTCGCCGACTGGGCATCCTCCGTCGTGCGAAGTCCTTCCTCGGCACACCTGAGCTCCTCACCACATACAAGGCTTTCATCCGCAGCTCAATGGAATACTGTTCTCCCCTATGGGCCGGTGCTCCTGCCTCACACCTAGCTCAGCTTCACGCTGTTGAAACCAAAGCTTTCAGAATTATTGGAATCTCCCGTGATGAAGCTATCTCTGAGGGCCTTTCACTCACTCACCGCAGGCAGGTAGGTGGTCTTTCTGTCTTCTACCGACTCCTCTCCGGCCTTGCACCCCCAGCTCTCTCTGTGCTCTGTCCCCCAAATATTCCTACAGGTCGCACAAGATCTGCCAGCAACCCTCTGATGGTTAAACTGCCGAAATCTCGGCTCTCCGCTCACCTTCACTCTTTCATTCCTCTTTTCTCCCGCCTCTGGAACAAACTCCCTCACTCCCTTCAATCCCACTCCTCCCTCCAGGTCTTTAAAACAGCTGTTCACCACCATCTCTTATCTTCCCCCATCCAAAACCTTGATCTTTTCTACCCCCGCTAATTCACCCCAGATCCACCTTGTTTGAAATTCCAACTTCTTTCCTGGAAGTCCTGGCAGTGTCCATATGTTTTATACCTCTCCCACTGCCCCCTTCCCACGCCCCCCCCCCCCCAAAGCCCTCGCCCTCTCTCAGATCTCTCGATGTCTCCATGTCTCTCGGTCCCTGCTCTCAAATGTTGTGTTTGTGTCCTTCCCCCTCTCTCCCCATCTTGTCTACCGCTCCCTATGTTATATGTTTTATGTGTCGGTTTGTCTTTCTGTGTGTTCATGTGATTAATGTTCGCTCTTTCACGAGCCTCGATATTGTATACAAAAAAAAAAAAAAAAACGTGCCGGTGCACGGCCCCACGTCACTTGACGTCTCCACCGGGCAGGTACACGTCCCGGTGACTCCTCTCGCCAGACAGGCTTCGGAACGCCGCTGTTTCACGCAGCGCAAGGTCGATCCCACCTTTTGTCGGAGCGGGGCGAAGAAGAATCTTTCCCGTCCTTTTTCCTCGTGTCTTTTCCTCTTCCGTTTCCGGTCACTTCCGTTTCCGGCCACTCCCTCAGAAGGGCTCCTGACCCTCCAACCACAACAACTACACAACACTTAATATACTACACACGGATAAGCAAAGACCTGAATGGTAATTCACATACATTCACATAAATATGTAACACTCCCCCCCTTCAAGAAAGAAAGTTTGAACCCAGCGAAAACTTTCTTTGCCGGCCAATTTGGGGAAACAAACCAGATAACTCAACCCCCCCCACATTATCCGTTCCCCCCGGGCACAGTTATCACTTAAAAATAAAGCAACCAAAATTTCACCACAACCCCTCCAGATTACTCCCTCTGGACTAAGTACCAACAACGACATTGTCCCTGCCAAATCAAACTCCATCTCATGACCCTCTGACTTTGACCGTCAGTTTCTTGGGAATGTAGGTTAAGGGGTTGATCAAAGATCCAAAGTTAAGCAACTCGATAGCACTTTTTTCGGGAGGCCAAGCCGAGTATTCACTACATGGATGCCTTTAGGAACGCGTAGTTCACGGTTAGTCCGTGCAGGAAAGTTCTCTACATGGGCGCCTTGAGGAACGTGGAGTTCACGGTTAGTCCGTGCATGAAAGTTCACTACATGGACGCCTTTAGGAACGGCGTTCACGGTTAATTCGTGTAGGAATCTTGGCTCGGCGGCTCCGCCGCCTTCAGTGCTTCAACTTCTCAGAACTTCCCTAATAATTAGGGTGGGACCACTGGTCCCTGTAGTCCCATGAATAGCGGTCTCCTTCTCGGCCCCTACCAAAACTACCGCCCAGTTGTCCTCTCCTGTAGACCTCTCGACGCCTACGAAATGCCTTCCCTACTGTTATGGTCCGACCCTCCAAATCCTTGCCATTCCAATTCTTCTCTGCCTCTCTGGCGTCTTTTGTGCTGGCAAACGTGACAAAGCCGAACCCTCTTGACTGTTGCGTTTCCCAGTCTCTTACCAACCGCACTTCCACCAGCGGCCCATATCTGTTGAAGACAGAGGTCAGAACTTCTTCCTCTGTTTTGAAGTTCAGTCCCCCTACAAATAACTTGGCACTTTGGTCGCCATCCCGAGCTGGTGTGATGTTATTTTCCCTGCTGGGCTCTTTACCAACCCTCAGGTTACCATAAACTTGACCCCCGGCCAAATCATTCCCGATAACCACAGATACACCCTCTACAGGAAGCGTGGCTTGTAAACCGACGGTGACCGGTCCTGACACCAAATCGGACTCCAACTGGATGACCTGAAGGGGAGCACTAACACCGCCCCCGATCCCCTGTAAACGAACACTATCCCCCGTTGCCGTCTCCTCGGACCATGGCAAAATGCCTTCAAGCATTAAAGATTGATGGGCCCCTGTGTCCCTCAATATCCTAACCGGTCTCCGGTTAGTCGAGGCTCCATCCAGTGACACAAACCCCTCTGAAATAAATGGTTGGTAACCCTTTTGATGGCGATTTCTTACGCTAGCCATCGCATTCGGAGTTGTAATAGTCGGACTCCGCTCTGGGTTGTCCCTTTTCATGAGGTAACAACTGGACATCAAGTGTCCAGGTTTCTTGCAAAACGCGCAAGTAGGCCCGGAGGAAAAACTCGGGGTCTGCCTCGGGCCCCCCGAACTATAAGTTTGTCTTGGGCCCGCATCCCTCTGATTTCGAACCGGTGGGGTATCATAGTTGTCCCCATAATCATCTCGAGGCCGCCGCCATGTATGGTCGTTCTCCGCACCTGCTGTTCCCCACCTCCCCTGCGGAGATCTAGGCGAGGAGTTAGGTTCGTGGACCCCTATTCGGTGGGTTAAGGCATAATCATCTGCCATGGTGGCTGCGTCCCACAACTTTGGTACCTTCTTTTCCTGCAGGTACACTTTGATGTCCTCGTGGACACACTGCTGGAATTCCTCCACCAGGATCAAGTCCCGCAATGTCTCGAAGTCTTTCCCGACTCCTTTTGACTCACACCACCGATCAAACATGTTTTCTTTCACTCTGGCAAACTCCACATGGGTCTCACTCTCCCTCTTCCTGGCATTCCTGAATTTTTGCCTGTAAGCTTCCGGAACCAACTCATAGGCTTTGAGGATGTGCTTCTTCAGTACCTCATAATCTGCACATTGGTCCATTGGTAGCGCCGAATAAATTTCCTGAGCTTTCCCCACCAGCACACTTTGCACGAGTATGGTCCATGCCTCCTCCGGCCAGTTTAATTGTCGAGCCACTTTCTCAAAGTGTGGGAAAAATTTCGCGACTTCTTTTTCACTGAACGGTGGAACCAGCCTCACATGTCTGCCCACATCCCAGGTTTTCTGGTTAGGTGTCGACCCCGTCAGCAAGGGTGGTGCCTCTCCCCGTTCTCTCATTAACTCCAGCTCCTTGAATTTGATTTCTTGCTGAAGCTCCATGTCACGTTCCTTTAATTCCCTTTCCGCTTTTCTCTCCTCTGCTTCGAGGTCCCTTGCAGCTCTCCTTTCCTCTGCTTGTTCCTTTTCTCTTCTTTCCTGGAGTTCTCTGTCCACTCTCCTTTCCTCTGCTTGTTTCTCTTCCCTCCTCTCTTCTGCTTTCCTTTCTTCTTCTGCTCTTTCCTTTTCTGCTTTCCTTTCTTCTTCTTTAATCCGTTCCTGGCTCCGTAATTGCAACTCCAGTTTCCGGAGCTCAACGTCTTCTGGTTCTTCGGGTAGCCACTCCCAGGCTAACTCGTCCCATGTTCCTAATCCCACCATAGATTGTATCACCGTGGCCTGCAACTCTGCCTTCCTCAAATTAGTTCGGACCTCCAAGTTAAAATGTTTGGCCAATTTCAAGAGGTCCGACTTTAGCAACGCTCGGAACTGTGCCTCACTCGGGGTTACCCCAAAGTTCTGTGCCACAAACGCCATGGTGCCTATCGTTAACACCTGTTAACCTTCACCCAAGACTTTACCCCAATTTCTCAAAAAATTTTTTTTTACCAATTAATAATTAATTAATAAATTTTAATTAATAAAAAATATTATTATTTTATTATTTTATACAATTTTAAATCCCGGACGTAGACCCAATTGCGAAACCGCAAATCGTAATTTGGACGAGCCCCCAATTCTGTTACGTGGTCCCCTCGGTGAATACCTGGTCTCGGTGACCCCCGGACCGTGAGAGGAACTCCGCCAGCAAGCTGTACTATATATGCGCTTTCGCCACGCAACCCCTATGAATTTCACCCCGGAGACAACTGATGTTCAAGGATATATTTCCAATGGTAATGATACCATACAATTCCAATGACACAACCACGGAGATTTTCCCCGAGCAATCAACAATACACAACCATCAACAATATTTCAAGGACACAATCAATTCCCTATGAGTAAGATGGCCATCTTATATATGTGTGTCCCGGTGAGTACTCACACCCCCTTTCGGTCTCTGCTCCTCACAATGTCTCTGGGCCCCTCCTGACCAAGATACTGGTCGGCGTCTCCGCACTCGGGCGGTTGAACGAACCCCGGGTGGACGTTTCTCCACCGGGCAGGTATCGTACCAGGCACCGGGGCTGCAGCCCTCGTGGTCACGCGGAGCGGGTACGGTAGAGCAAGCCAAACCCCACGCCGCTTGCAAGGCGCGTTAGGCCCCAACGTGCGACCCGCACGCGTCTGTTTAGACGGTGCCGCGACGATACCAGACGCGGGGTCGATGCACGGCCCCACGTCACTTGACGTCTCCACCGGGCAGGTACACGTCCCGGTGACTCCTCTCGCCAGACAGGCTTCGGAACGCCGCTGTTTCACGCAGCGCAAGGTCGATCCCACCTTTTGTCGGAGCGGGGCGAAGAAGAATCTTTCCCGTCCTTTTTCCTCGTGTCTTTTCCTCTTCCGTTTCCGGTCACTTCCGTTTCCGGCCACTCCCTCAGAAGGGCTCCTGACCCTCCAACCACAACAACTACACAACACTTAATATACTACACACGGATAAGCAAAGACCTGAATGGTAATTCACATACATTCACATAAATATGTAACAATTACACACATTACACACACACAAACTGTGTTGTATATAATATATAGATGGTCTGGCGGCGGGGATGGAACATCACGTGATCGCTCTGAGCGATGGCCATGTCTGTGCATGGCCATCGCTATGCACAGCGATGGCCATGCACATCAGACAGACCCTCACTCAATGGCCATGTCTGTGCCAAATATCAAGTACGTGAGCCTCTCCGTTTAGGAGTCTATCGGTAACATCACGTGATCGCTCTGAACATCACGTGATCGCTCTGAGCGAATCAGCGCGCTGCTCTGCCACCAGGTCAGATTCCGTGTATAATATTCCTCGCTGAAATGCGTTGAGGTAAATATGAATAAAAAATATGGATCTCGTCAAATATTTTTAGGTCGGCCATGTCCTTCCCAGGCTCAATGGCCATGTCTGTGCCAAATATCAAGTACGTGAGCCTCTCCGTTTCGGAGTCTATCGGTAACATTACACACACACAAACTGTATTTTATGTTCAATGGTCTGGCGGCGGGATTGGAACATCACGTGATCGCTCTGAGCGAATCAGCGTGCTGCTCTGCCACCGCTCAGATTCCGTGTATAATATTCCTCGCTGAAATGCGCTGAGGTAAATATGAATAAAAAATATGGATCTCGTCAAATATTTTTAGGTCGGCCATGTCCTTCCCAGGCTCAATGGCCATGTCTGTGCCAAATATCAAGTACGTGAGCCTCTCCGTTTAGGAGTCTATCGGTAACATTACACACACACAAACTGTGTTTTATATATACTAGGGCATGCCCGTACTATATCTATATCTAAAATTATATCCCCCCCCCCTCTATTTACATGAAATGGTTTGGTCCAAAGCGAACGGCTTGCGAGTACGGTGACAATCCCCCCCCTCTATTTACATGAAATGGTTTGGTCCATTCGCAAAGCCAAAGCGAACGGCAGTTACGAATCGCAGTTACGATGAATCGCAAAGTAGTTTTAATTAGTTTTAAAACATAGTTTAACGCCAACATAGTTTGCCAACGTGAAATAAATGAATACGCTCTCAAATGTGCCGTCCGAGGCAGAGTCTGTTCGGCACGTTCGGCACACGTGATAGCTCGCTGCTCTCTGATTGGTTGAATCGTTTTTTGGACATAGCTCGGTAACTACTTGTCCGATTAATATGAAACCTTGAAAAGGCACATCCTCGGGTCCCCAGCAATATACCTGGCAAGTTTCAAGTATATCGGACCGGTAGTTGTCGAGAAACAGCGGTCGCATACACACACACAGACAGAGATTAGTGGAATTATAGATAGATATATAGATTATAACGATAAAAAACCGCTACATCTTATCCTGAAGACGCTATTTTCCATGGGTGGAAGCATATCTGTCAACGTATTCATGTCAAATTCCATTTTCTAGTTTGAAAGTGGAATTTGCAGTATATCAGTATAAAAACTGAGGCAAGTTATTGTTGCGGTCATAGTCAGGTCCGGATAACTCTGGTCTGAGTCCATGAGTTATGTTTGGAATGATCGGAAGTGTCAGTCGGCTCCACGTCTCCTGAACAAGCATTCTGGCCTAGGTGCCACCCCTTTGTTGCCGCAGGTTCGAGTGAGGCTCCTGCTGAGTCACCATGTGACCATAAGTGATGAAATGAGGCCAATCTCCCTGAGGCCAAATGTGATGAACGTTAACCTATGACTTACCCAATAAACCACACCACCATATGCCACTGCTTTGGTTAACAGAATGCACCACACTTAGAGACCAAACAGTTTGATTTACCCAATCCATATTTACATCACAATTGTCAAACAACAAGCAAACATTCCGTTTCCAGTAAACGGCAACTGCGACCTTCGGAGGACGTGGGCATCCCCCGTGACTGCGAATTGTGGTCGGTTCCCACACAGGGGTTGGAGGAATAAGACAGATGCCGGAAAGAAACATTCAACATGATGGGGTGTAGGGTTTTTATTTTATTTTTTGTGTGATGTTAGAAAAACAATATGGAAAAGGGGGAAGGGGTGGGACCCCATCCATCTACACATACATAATCACATAAATGTCGGACATTTAACTAACCAAACCATATACGACAAAATAACTAGCTCCAACTATGTGAGGATCTCTCTGAGACTCCACAAAACTGAAATAATTTATTGAACCTATCCAGCCTCCCAAAATGCTATCAATATCTTCTTTTAAAAAATGGTGTCACCAGATGGCCCTGTGGGAGTTAATCGATCAACATATGATGCTTTTCCATTGCACAGAACGGTACGGCACTGTTCAATACGGTAAGCGCTGTGTCGTTTTTCCATCGCACAACAGAACCGTGAAAATAGGCTGAGTTATCATGAGTTAAACTTGACACGATGAGAAAAGTTGACACTCTTGAGAAAGGTCAGTGGATGCACGGTTGTCTGTGTTGCTGATCGAAACGTCGAGCAGTTGTTTATTTTGCTCATTAAAGGTTGGAGAACTCAAGATGGATTCATTTGATATATATATATATATATATATATATATATATATATATATATATATATATAGTTGTGGTTTTGCCATAAAGGCAAACCCCCAATAGTTAATTGCACAACAACATGTAGCCTGCAGTCATTAGTTATTTCTTATTGAATGTAAAGATTAGCCCCTTTCCATTGTGTAATAATCGAGACCAATATGCGTTGATTTAGGCAGGATTTCAAACCTCCGTGTGGTGGAGGGAAGACATTTTGATGTAAAGGAGGGCGTGGCCAAAAGCGAAGCCCACGTGACCAATGAGGGGTCGGGGACACGTCACAAGCAAGCGACCAATTGGTTGTGAAACCTCCCCAAATGAAAGAGGGAAGGAGGACTGAAACCTTCCTAGGTGGATGAGGGATTGCATGCCAGCACGTGACCAACCTCAGGCAATGGGAGGCTGTGGAACATTCTGGAAGCTTTTCGGGTCTGATAAAAACACCCCGCCCATCGCATTTTCACCCTCTTGCTTTTTGCTTCGCCGACGCTCTTGCTTTTTGCTTCGCCGACACCCCCTCATCAGCTTTGACTTCGCGGACGCCCTTTGTCTATCTGATCTGACCTGCAAGTGTTGAACCATCACTCTTCGCCGACCCCTCGCTCCGATCCAGCTGACCTGCAAGCGTTGGCCCCTCGGCGACTCATCTTGAAGCTGGTCGTCCAACCTGCGCTGAATCTAGCCCTGCCTGCATTGAAGCTCGTCCAACCTGTGCTGAAGTTCGTCGTTCGTGCTGACTTCGAGGCGGCGGTTCGTCCTTCGGACCTTACCTCATCCAGGCTGCACGTCCGGATCGAGGATCGACCTGCGCACCCCAAGCGGCCACCCTCGAGTCAGTCCCTGCAAACCAACATCGGTACGAGAATAAACGGTGTGTCATTCCCTGTGTGTGAGTGCGTGAAGGCGGCTGTGGGGTTTATTTTAGGTAAGGAATTAATAATGCTGCATCTTCGTCTCTTTCTATTGCCTTGTAAACAAGCGTTACGCGTAGGTCCCCCGTCGGTGAAGTGATGTGAGTTGACAAAGTGGAAGATGCAGAAAACATGCTATGATATGATATTTCGCTCACAAGGTTCAGACATACATGGAGGCGGCCATCTTGGATTTTGACGTGGCCACCCAATTTTCAATAGCGTTCTTCCTTATGCCTCGATACACCCACACACCAGATTAGAAGTTGGTACTTCGCTTATTTTTCAAGATATTCCGCTCACAAGGTTCAGACATACATGGCGGCGGCCATCTTGGATTTTGACGTGGCGACCCAATTTTCAATAGCGTTCTTCCTTGTGCCTAGATACACCCAAACACCAGATTAGAAGTTGGTACTTTGCTTATTTTTCAAGATATTCATCTCACAAGGTTAAGACATACATGGCATCAGACATACATGGCAGTGGCCATCTTGGATTTTGACGTGGGTTGCACCCACACACCAAATTCGAATGCGGTCCTTCGCTTACGCACGCACGCCTGCATGCACACACGCACGCACGCACGGACACACGGACGGAGGGGAAAGCCATAGTCCCCCTTTCGCTACGCTGTGTGACGGGGGACAATAAAAGGCTGTACATTTTGTTGTTACTTTCAAACCTGTTCAGGTACGTCTTTTCGCCATTGGTCTAGCATCATCCGAGACCGAATTTGGCTTGAATCCGGTCCGTAAATCACGTCAGGTAACGCCGCTTTTCACACCGTGCAAATCCGCTCGGCACGCAATAAAGTGTGGGAAGCGAGGGTTCGATCCCCAGTTTCTTCGGTCGCGTGTCTTGAAGGTATTTGGGATTATTTGACCAGCAAACTCTTCGGCGCGTGGCTGGGAGGCTGGCGATCGGAATTGCTTAGCAATCTGTCTACCACGAGCTTAGTCGCGGTCGGCGGCCTCAGTGGACCCGGAGTTTGAGGGGGAGCGGGGTGATAAACTCCCCTTAGTACGTCGATGAACCCGTGATCTGCAACAATATATATATATATCTATATATATAAAGCAGTAAAGTATGTTTGTTTGTTTGTTTGTCCTCTTATAACTCGAGAACTACTCATCGCAGAGCAAAACCAAAGGCATATTCGGAATCAGTACGTCTCAGAGCAACTACATCACACCTTAAAATTTAAAAAACCTCGCGTTTTAAAATTATGATGTCATCAGCGTATTTCGGAACGTTAATTTTTCAACTTCATCCGATTGACATGGGACCAACGGCATGTAACAGAGAGTGAAACATACATGCTACATTTATTTGACGACAATGACTTCCGACTTCCGGGTTCGGAATGCGGGACCAATGCCATTTGACAGGGAATAAAAAATAAATGCGACATTCAATTGACGACAATGACTTCCGACTTGACTCCCCCCTCCCCCTCCCCCTCCCTCCCCCCCCTCTTCTCCTCCCCCTCCCTCCCCCCCTCTTCTCCTCCCCCTCCCCCCTCTTCTCCCCTCCCCCCCCCTCCCCACCCTCTCCTCCCCTCCCCGCCCCCCGTTCCCCTACCCTCCCCTTCCCCTCCCTTGCATGCCGGGTACGTATGTGTATGTATGTATGTATATGTGTGTGTGTGTGTGTGTATGTATATATATATATATATATATATACATATATATATATATATATATATATACATATATATATATATATATATATACATATATATATATATATATACATATATATATATATATATATATATATATATATATATATATATATATATATATATATACATAATATATATATATATATATATACATATATATATATATATATACATATATATATATATATATACATATATATATATATATATATATATATATATATATATATATATATATATATATATATATATATATATATATATATATACAGTGGAACCTCGACTTACGAGTGCCCCCAACTTACGAGTTTTTCGAGATACGAGCCGTCACTCTGGCAGTTTATTGCTTTGAGATGCGAGCCGAGATCCGAGTTACGAGCTTTCGCCACCCGGTCACGTGGTTATCTTGCCGTTCAAGTACAGTATCTCTGTCGTATAGCGCTAATGATATATAACGCCGCCGATAATGATATGATAATTTATGATAATCTATGCAGCACGACGTGGTCCTCACGTCACACAAGGCGCCTTTGCCGGCGCAAAACGGCTCTCTCAGGGTCAAACTCGGTATCGTTTTGAGCGCACGGTTCAGACCTTCAAGAAAAAGTTTATTTTGTAAAAATCGAGCCACGCGTTCAAAAGATATGACCGGTTTTGTTCGCCGGCACGTCGGCGCTCGAATCGAATCGAGTTAAAACGAACACTGCCGTTGTCGGGTCCGTCTGAGACAACCACCGGGCCTAGAACGCTGGGACCGGTCTCGTTGGATAGGCCTGGATCAGATCTCGAAACGCTGGAAGCTGCACCTCTCTGTGATAATCTTGTGGACCATGACAAGAGATCGTGCGACACGTGGTTATCATGCCGTGCAAGTACAGTATCTCTGCCGTCAACTTGTTCAGAGTGCCGGCGATAGCTCGCCTTCTCTTTGTGGAAAACACGGTGAGATCCTTAACATCCAACAACTAATGGGACGCAAACGGGGCGCCCAGTTTAGCGGTACACCCATTGATGAATCACCCTGCCTGTGATTCACCCATGACAGGTTATAGCTGGGTCGGGATTCAAACCCAGGCTGGACAGTTTAGACTTTAGAGTCAAGTGTGCGTACCTCCAGTCCAGGCCATCCTGCCAACTTGTATGCTGCATACAGGTGAAATATAAAGCGCGAGATATTTTTATATATACTGTATATTAAAAAAAAAATTGGTGTGGTTTTTGGCGGGCTGGAACGGATTAATAGCATTTCAATGCATTTCAATGGGGAAATTTGATTTGAGATACGAGCAATTTGAGTTACGAGCTCGGTCACGGAACGGATTAAACTCGTAAGTCAAGGTTCCACTGTATATATATATATATATATATATATATATATATATATATATATATATATATATATATATATATATATATATATATATATATATATATATATATATATATATATATATATTGCGGATATGAGGACTGTATATTTTTTTGATTGTGTGCTTTATTATTATTATTATTGTTTATTCTGCGCCCCCTGCCTCCGGAGCTGTGTAAAGGTAAAAGGGCATCCCATAATTAGTCCACAAGCATACACGTCAGCCAATAATAGAATACCCCTGTTCGATAGTTATATCTTATTCTGTGTTTTAGGGTAAGGCTGTGTCTCCCATTAATTGAAGTACTCCATTGCACCAGTGAAAGAGAATAGATCCCCTTTCATTCCCATCCCCAAAATCTCCATTTCCTTTCACATCCCCTTTCGTCATTGCCAAGCCTCGATTGCCAATTACATCCCCTCCAAAACCACCATTGAACATGTGCTCGGGTCGGGGAAGAGGTGCGTGCCCGCCCGTCGTCATCAAGGGCGGAGCCAGAGGGTCGCGTGACCAACCAGGGCCGAGGTGAGCACACCGATGGGCGTGTCCTGAAGGCCGGCGGCTTGATCACCGGAGGCGCTATAAAGGCGCGCGCGCAAGAAGCGTGGGGGAGTCGGTGGTGAGGAGTGAGTGGACCAAGAGAGAGAAAGAGTGGTTGGACCAAGAAAGAGAAAGAGTGGTTGGACCAAGAGAGAAAGAGTGGTTGGACAGGGAGACGTGCAAGAGTGTTGTTGAGTTGAGGGTTTGGACCGGACGAGTCAGACGAGTCCTGGCAAAGCAAGCGGCGGCCACAGCAGCAACAACACCCAACAGCCGCTTGGGGCCTGGACGGCGGTTTTGAGCAGGGCCGCGAAGGAACGGCGGCTGCTAAACGCGCCGATCGTGCTGCAGGACCCCCTTGGACCTTCCTCTCCCTCCAGCCATCCACCTCCTGCCTTTCCACCCTTCTTGTGTACGTGAGTTTGTTCTGTGTGTCTTGTCCCTGGGTATTTAATTAAGTCTGTATAAGCTAGTATTTGCACTGTGTCACCTGCGTCTTATGTGTTGTAAATAAACGTGACTGCTTTCTTTTTGCTTGTGTGTATAATAAATCCAATTACTCTTCTGTCCGTCTTCTCGTCTTATTCCTTTTCCTCTTTGCATTTCGTCGTTTTAGTCTTTTCCAGATTGGGCAGCTGCGGTGCGATACGGCCAAAGTTCTGGGTGAATCGGGTGAGTCGGGGAACAACTGTTCGGTCGCGGAGCCTCCGCTTGGCAAACAACATCTAAACCGCGATCAGTAACAATATATATATATATTTGCGGTTTTTAGAACCCTCACTTTTGTAAATAAATAATAACTCTTGTAAATATCCCATCATTTAATAGGGTCAAAGGTCGCACCCATAGTTAGGCCACAGCAACACGGAGGACACCAGAGGACTTTCAGTTATTTCCTTAAGTCAGGTTCACTATGTTTTGTCGTTCAAAATTTTGGTAGATTAGCAAAACTATACATTTTTGTAATATTCAGAGCATGAGGAATCCAAAAATTAATGTTTACATTTGCGTAGACACCTTTGCGAAAATGACACTCAGGACAGTGATGAAGATCTGTAAAAGCATATTCCTGAACGGTATAGACCTCGTAGATCCTGTGTATCGGACTTATAGTTCAATCTGATACTACCTATAACTTCCTATAACAACCTATCACTTCAAAGGACTTGCAATATCATGTATTATGTAATACCGTTATATCACAAATATAAAGACAATGGTTTTCAATTAACTTTGTTTGTTGCTTTTCTATAATCCTGAGCACTATTTTGAGGCCTTTATTGGATTCCTTGACCCAGAAAACATAGGATTAGCATATTTAATTAAGTCTCTAGGTTGACTAGAAGCTGAGATCGCGCAAAATATGTATTTTATGGCGGCCATTTTCAAAATCCAAAATGGCGGCCATGCAGGTGTCTGTGCAAATGCCAACATTGATTTTCAGATTCTCCATGCTCTGAAGATTCCAAAAATGTACAGGTTTGCTAATCCCAAAATTTTTAAAGAAATTATATTTGTTAACACTAGGGCATTGCCCGTACGTGGGTGCCCGTTCCTTGCCAAAAAAAAAAAAAAACGCTACCCGTACGCTCTACCCCGCCCGTACGCCCGTAAACAAAAAATAACAACGCTCTTCGCTTCCGCCCTTCGCTCTGACTGAATTGGGAGAAATAATGCGCATAAGAAATCGAATTACGTACCGTAATGGCGGTCAGCTCGTAACGCGCACACTGTCCGGAAGTTCGCATATCGCATATCTATCTATCTATCTATTAATGCCCATTTATTCAATTATCGCCAACGTATTTTGGCTTTTTGCAATTTAATCGCAAGGAAAAGTAGAAAGAGAAGAGGGAAAAAAAGAAAAGCCTTGCCTTGCTGCAAACAGCTGCTGCAAACAACAACAACATGGAAGGCTGCACTGTCCGGAAGTTGGCATATCGCAGTTACGATTATTTTAGTGTTAATGGCCAATTATTCAATTAGCGCCAACGTATTTTGGCTGTTTGCAATTTAATCGCAAGGAAAAGTAGAAAGAGAAGAGGGAAAAAAAGAAAAGCCTTGCATTAACGCATTAACGCTTGCATTGCATTAACGGTTCGGCACACGTGATAGCTCGCTGCTCTCTGATTGGTTGAAGCGTTTTTTGGACATAGCTCGGTAGGTACTTGTCCGATTAATTACAAACCTTGAAAAGGCACATCCTCGGGTCCCCAGCAATATACCTGGCAAGTTTCAAGTATATCGGACCCGTGGTTGTCGAGAAACAGCGGTCACAGACAAACACACAGACACACAGACACACAGACACACAGACAGACA